>NW_017308803.1:4344-6350 GCF_000935625.1 Nanorana parkeri | reverse complement strand
CCCACAAGGACCTTTTGAGACTCTGCACAGCATCCTTAGACTCTCCACAGCCTCCTTTGACTCTGCGCAGCCCTGGCAAGAACATACAAAGCCTCCTGAGACCCTGCAAAGCCCTGGTTAGGCCCTGCACAGCTCTGCTAAGACCCCAAACAGCCTCCTGATACCCTGCACAACCCTGGTTGCACCCTGCACAGCCCCCTAAGACCAAAAACAGCCCCCTGAGACCCCCATAGCCCTGGTGAGACCCCTCACAGCCTCTTGAGGCCCCACACAGCTCTGGTAAGACCCCACAGAGCCTTCTTAGACCTTGTACAGTGCTATAGAGACCACACCTCGTTTCTTCAGACCTTGTATAGCCCTGATGAGATCCTGCACAGCTTGGTAAGACCCTGCACGGCCTACTGAGACCCTGAACAGCCCTGCTTAGACCCTGCACAAATTCCTAAGCCCTGGTGAGACCTTACACAGCCTCTTGAGACCCCACATAGCCCTTGTAAGAACCCGCACAACCACCTTAGACCTGGCACAGCCCTGGTGAGACCCCACACAGCCTCCTTAGACACCACACAACCCTGGTGAGACCCCTCAAATCCTCCTAAGACCCCTCACAGTCTTGGCAAGACCACGTATAGCCCTGGTGAGACCCCACATAGCCCTGTTGAGACCCTGCACAGGCCTGGTGAGACTCAAATAGCTTCCTTGGACCACACACAGCCCTGATGAGACCCCACAGAGCCCTGGAAGAGCCCAACACAGCCTTCCCATACAGCCCTGTTTAGACCTGAGACCCTGAAAAGTTTTTTAGACCTTGCACAGTCCTTGTGAGACCCCACACAGCCTCCTGAAACCCCTTACCACCCTGATGAGACCCCTCACAGCCTTCAGAGATCCGGTACAGCTTTGGTGAGACCTCGTACAGCTCTGGTTAGACCATGTACTGCCTCCTGAGATCATGCCCAGCCCTGGTGAGACCCTGCACAGCCTTCTAAGAGGCTGCACAGCCCTAGTGAGACCCCACAAAGCCTCTTGAGAACCCACGCAGCCCTTTGAGATCCCTTACAGCTCTAGTTAGACCCCGCATAGTCCTGGTGAGACTCCACACAGCCTTCAGAGACCTCGCACAGCCCTAGTGAGACCCCACACAGCCTCCTGAAATCCTGCAAATACGCCTGAGACCCAGCACAGCCCTGGTGAGCCCCCAAACAGCCCTGTTTAGACCCTGCACAGCCTCCTAAGCCCGCACCCAGCCCTGGTAAGACAGTCTCCTGAAACTCCACTCAGCTCTGGTTAGACCCCGCACAGCTCTGTTGAGACCCATTACAGCCTCCTGAAATCCCATACAGCCCTAGTAAGTCCCTGCACAGCCTTCTAGGGCCCTGCAAATATGCCTGCGACCCTGCATAGCCCTGGTGAGACCCCACACAGCCTCCTAAGACCTTGCACAGACCTAGTGATACCCTAAACAGGCCTGTTTAGACCCCCTACTGCCTCCTAAGACTGCACACAGCCCTGGTAAGACCCTGCACAGTCTCCTGACACTACACACAACCATGATTAGACCCTACACAGCTTCCTGAGAACTGGTGAGACTCCGAACAGCCTCCTGACATGCTGTACAGCTTTGATTAGACACCATGAAACCCTGGTTAGACCCTGCACAGCCTCTTGAGACATTGCACAGCCCTTTGAGACCCCACACAGCCTCCTTAGACCCCACCCAACCTCCTCAGAGTCCGCACAACCCTTGTGAGACCTTGCAGAGCCTTCTGAGATCCCTTACAGCCCTGGAAAGAACCTGCACAGCCTTCTGAGACCCTTCACAGTTTCCTGGTACCCCACCGAGCCCTAGTGAGACCCTGCACAACCACCTGAGACCCTGCACAGCCCTGGTGAGACCCCACACATCCTCCTGAGACCTTGCACAGCCCTGGTAAGTCAATGCACAGTCTTCTGAAACTCTGCACGGCCCTTGTTAGACCCCGTACAGCCTTCTGAGACCCAGAACA
>NW_017308803.1:0-807 GCF_000935625.1 Nanorana parkeri | reverse complement strand
ACCCTGCACAGCCTCCTGAGACACCTCACAGCCCTGGTGAGACCCCCACAGTCTCCTGAGACCTCTCTCAGCCTTGGTGATGCCATACACAGCCCTAGATAGACACCACACAGCCTCCTAAAGCCTCTGCACAGTCCTGGCAAGACCACTCACAGTCTCCTGAGACCCGGCACGTCTTTGGTTAGACCCCACCAAGCCCTGAGTAGACTCCACTCAGCCTCCTGAGACCCTGCACAGAACTGCTGTGACCCTTTATAGCCCTGGTGAGTCCCTGCATAGCCCTGGTGAGACCCCGCACAGCCCTTGTGAGACCCACATACCCTCCTGACACCCTGCACAGCCCTGGAAAGAACCTGCACAGCCCAGATGAGACCCCACACATCCCAGGTGAAATTTGGCAGAGCCCAGGTGAGACCCTGCGCAACCCTAGTTAGACCCCAAACAGCCTCCTGAGATCCCACACTGCCCTGTTGAAAGCCATGGAGGCACCGCACACAGCCTTCCAAGACCCTGAACAGCTTCCTGAGATTTTGCACAGCCTCCTGACACCCCACACAGCCCTGGTGAGACCCCACACAGCCTCCTGAGACACCGCACTGCTTTGGTTAGACCTCGTACAGCTCTAGATAGACATTGCACAGCCTCCTGAAACCTTGCACAGCCCCAGTGAGACACTATACAGCCCTTTTAAGACACCCCTCACAGCCTCCTGGGACCCCACACTGCCCTCGTTTGACCCCACACAGCCTCCTTAGACTACGCACAACCCTGGTAAGACCTTGCACAGCCTCCTAAGATCTCCCACAG
>NW_017308802.1:137106-138319 GCF_000935625.1 Nanorana parkeri | reverse complement strand
TGAGCGTCGCATGGAGGAACGACCAATCCACCCGGTCAAACACCTTTTCCGCGTCGGTTGACAGGAGGATGGTGTGGGATTCGCTTCGAGGTGGCGAAATGAATCGCATTCAGCACCCTGACAGTGTTGTCTTTAGTGTCTGTGTGGTAAGAAACCTACTTGGTTAGTGTGGATGATTTTACCTATGCTGTGCAGCAAACGGTTGGCCAGAATTTTGGAGAACAATTTCAGGTCTATGTTTAGCAGGGATATCGGGCGAAAATTAGAACATTGGGAGATGTCCTTCCCCTCTTTAGGGATAACCGTGATTGTGGCTCAAAGGGAGTCCGCTGGGAAAGCGGGATCGGTGACAAGGGAGTTATACGCCTGGAGAAAAGGGTCGGTCAGCTGGGAGAAAAGGGTCGGTCAGCTGATCGCTAAAGGTTTTGTAATAACGAAGGGAAAAACCATCGGGAACCGGGGCCTTACGCGGCTTCATTTGTTTCAGGGCCTGTGCCCATTCAACTGCGGTGATGGGTGACTAGGCCCTCCGCTTCCTCATGGGATATGCAGGGCAGATTCGTCTGTACAAGATAGGTTTGGGTTTTGGCGATGCGTCTTGAGATGGAATCTGGGGTCCCCGGGCTCTCTAGATTATAGAGTTCAGCGAAGAAGTCTCTGAATCGCTCAGCTATGGCCTTGGAGCTAGAGAGGAGAGTACCATCGCGCCCCGTTATGGTGGGAATAAAGGTTTGGGCTCGGGCTTCCCTAAGAGCTAAGGCTAGAGACCTGCCGGGCTTGTTGCCGTGTTCAAAGTACGAACGTTTGACCCTCACCTGTTTCGCTTTGATCTTACCTAGAAGAATATCATTCAGTTGCTGGCGTAACGTCCATAGCTCAACCTCCACCGCTCTGGCTTGTTTGTGGCGGGACTCAAGGTTGCCAATTTGCGCCAGCAGTGAAGAGATCGTTTCGGCGCGCTTCATGGGAGGCATGAGCTATGAGGGTACCCCGCACACAACACTTGTGGGCTTCCCAGATGGAGAGAGGTGAAGACTCTGATATCTGATTATGTCGGAAAAAGTAAGTGAGGTCTTGTTTAACGCGGTCAATCAGTAGGGCGTCCTCAAGAAGGATGTCCTTCTGAATGGAGCAGTATGTCAATCAGGATCGGGGCATGGTCAGATATTGTAACGATTCCTGCGAGCACGAGGGCGCGTGTTGGATCTCAGCT
>NW_017308802.1:122292-134050 GCF_000935625.1 Nanorana parkeri | reverse complement strand
CAATAAGAGCTACAGTATGAGGAAGAAAGCAGGTATAAGAAGGGGGGAGCAGAAGAGCCCATATCCGGTTTAGGAATGCGGAGCTCTCAGACATGGACCCGTCTAGGTCCACGTGGACCGTAAGGATGCGTCGTGGATGCCTGTGGCGGTCAGTAGGGTGGTTGCAGGTCTCTAAGTTCTCGTTAATGGTGTGATCCCCGACTATGGTATGATGTGTCACTCCACCATTAGCCCACCATATTATTACAGAGCCCGAAAGGCATCACATTATATTCAAATAATCCGTACCGGGTACGGAATGCTGTCTTCCATTCGTCACCTGGTTTTATGCGTATGAGGTTATACGCCCCCTTAAGGTCGAGTTTGGTGAAAAGGGTGGCGTTTTGGAGTCTTTCGATTAGTTCTGTAATCAAGGGCAGAGGGTACCTGTTTTTGCGGGTGATTTTGTTTAGTTCCCGGTAATCTATAATAGGCCGAAGACTTTGGTCCTTGTTTCGGACAAAGAACATTCCTGCCCCGGCTGGGGACGTGGACGCAGAGATGAACCCCTTTTTGAGATTTTCCTCAAGATACTCCTTGAGGTGTTGCAACTCTGGTCCCGATAAGGGGCATACTCTCCCTACAGGTATGGCACTACCTGGTAGCAAGTCAATAGGACAGTCATATGGCCTATGGGGAGGTAGAGAATCCGCATTTTTCTTGCAGAATACATCAGCAAAGTCTGCGTATGGGGTTGGAATCAACCCCGCACTCAGCTGAAAAACGGGCGTGATGGGATAGCATGACTGCTTACAGTAAGTGGATTCGAGTAGGGGGGTGTTCTTTACCCAATCAAAGATAGACTGATGTTGTTTTAGCCATGGTAACCCCAGAATAACGGAAAAAAGAGGTGAGGGGATGACATCGAAAGAGAGGTGCTCAATGTGATTGTGGGGGGACACAACAAGGAGCGGCAAGGTTTCATAAGCTATAGGGCCTGATGCCAGTGAGGTACCATCAATAACACTGACAGAGAGAGGCGTAGATTTCTTTTGCAAAGGGATTTTATTGAGGTTAACCAGTTTAGCATCAATAAAGTTTCCGCACGCTCCCGAATCCACCATGGCTTCAACGGAAATGTGTTGTTGATACCACTGCAAAGTTAAAAGAATAGTTAGGTAACGGTTTGAAGGGAGGTTGTCTGGATGCAATTTACAAAATTACACAAATGGGAAGCGTTGGTCGGAGAGTCTCGGGATGCAGCCCATCTGAAAATGTGTCTACTGGAGGTAAGCTACCTGTACTCTGTGTCTCCACAAATCCCCTCGGACCCTGGACCGCTTTTCCGGAACATTGAGACCCTTTACGTTCCAGGATAAGAATTTAGTGGGGAGCGACGCTGTCGTTTTATCCACCCGGTGTGCCATGTCTGTCAGCTGAAAGGGAGACAAGTAGAGGTAAGAGGAAGAAGCCTGTACAGAAAAGGGAAAGAAGGGTCAAAGGAGGGAGACGGCAGAGAAGTAAGGTCGGAGAGTAGGTGGCTCAGGGGCGGGGAGGGAGGGATAGGGCAGTTGCCCACACTAAGTAGGTAGACGTATTAAACAGGGCAGAGACAAAAACAAAACAAAAAACAGGTATTGAGTGCTAAAACAATCTGAGAAAAGAAATCTAAGTGGGGGAGTGTAAAGCAAGGAAGCGCAACGAGATGCTCCCGTGCTACCCATCTCAGGGAGCTAACCCCGTTATGTGGCACCCAAACTAGTAATCGACCTTGACAGGTGGATTATGGCCGCCAGGTCTCTTAGGCCTAGTCAACAGTATCTCAAAAACATTTCAACCATTAAGAAAACAGTATAACAGAAAAACCGTATTACCTCCTCTTCTCTCCCCCCAGTGCTAGTTAACCTCCCGTCCGAGTCAGCCTCCCCTTAAGGCAACCGGACCGCAGGGGTGGCTCGAGGTCCAGGAGTAGGAGTGAACCTCCCGGGCGTCGAGTCATGCGGCAGGTGACAGCCAGCGCAGAGAAAGGCCCGGCTGCACAGGCAGGGCGGCCTGGCACCATATAGTTGGTAACAAACAAGACACCCCTCATAGTGCTACAGTGATGTGCAAGGCTGTCGGCCTGTGTGTCATTGTAGGGTGTGGGGAGTGTACAGAAGTAACCCGACCCCCACTAACAAACAATGGATACAAATCAGTCGTACATATCTTAGTTATAGCAGAGGCTTGACCCGGTGATGTTGCTAGTCGATCCAAAGAAACCTGCAATGGAAAGGGTTATAAAACATGCATCCACAGTAGGTCAAGCATGTGTACTAGTGGGACGTGAGCGTCTGTAAGGAGGCCCAGGGATCAATACAATCTATAAGGATACGACTGGAACCACAAGACTGAGGGGGGTTTGGTGGGAGAGGGTCAGCAGACTGGAACGGTGAGCAGGGGTGGTTACAGGTGGCCGGAGTCGGATTGGGAGGACAATCCGGTGGTTCCAAAAGTTCTCGGAGGGAAGAGGAGGAGTATAGTGGGGACCAACCGTCCAAATCCAGTCCTAGGGTTCATGGGTCAGTAGATGATCCTGTATCGCACCGGTAGGTCCTTTCTCATCCGGGTGAGGCTCTGGCCTGGCATCCTCGTCATGGCTTTAACCAGGACGCTGCGAAAGTCATTGGAAAGAAAAAAAGCAAAAAACAAATAAGTAGCCTCAGTCACCCTGGTCTCCAGGCCAGTGATCGCCTGGGCCACCCCCTCTATTTCCCTGCGCAGAGTCCCCTCTACCTGTTGAGCGAGGCGATTCACGTCCTCCTTCGTGGCCAGAGACTGCAGGAGCACCCGGATGTCATCACTGAGCAGGGCGGTCAAGGCCGGAGACATCTGCGGGACGTCATCTGCATGTTGCGGGGTTGGGACCAGCAATCTCGGCGACCGAATGGGTGAGTGGTCAGACGCTGAGGACTCCGCGGGCGAGAGGGCTGTAGCCGGTGCCGCCGGGCTCTGTCGGGGAAGACGCGTCCCGTGGGAAGCAAGATGGCCGATTAACTCCATGTGCGCTGGAGCGGCCGCCTGGGATCTCGTGGTCGTGGGAGAGAAGTAACCAGGTATGGTCCTCCGGGTGGTCTTCGTGGTTGATCTGCGGGACCTCCGGGTGCCGTACATGTAGAGCAGCGGGAGTAAACTGCAGTCAGTGAGTGGTAAAAGGTAGATTAGGGAGCAGAGCTCAGCACACACACGTCTCTACGGCTCCATTGCTTGGCCACGCCCCCAAGCCAAGATAGTTTAATGGCAATGGTAGGTCAGAGTAGGAGGAGTTTTCCATTCTTGCTGCTGGTGGGTGTGAGGTCAACCATGCATAGCAAACAAGCTGCTCTATTAAGCTCTTTTTATTATGACAGCAATTATGAATGTAAATTAAAAAACTAGTAATAATGAGGAGGTCACAATGTTTTTCCCACTGGGATGCTTTATGATATATCACATACTGTGTAACAGTATGTCCAAAATTGTGTCTGGCTGGCCATTGCATAGTCTTTGCTTATACATATTGGACACAGCAATTAATATATCATCGATCAAAACAGAAAAAAATTTCCACGCTGTGGATACTTGCCTGATTGCAATGCTGTGCTTCCTATTCCTACAGTTTGGACTTGGCCTGATGCTCTGAGGACTAGATAAAAAAGTGTTCCTAAACCAATCCCTGCAACTACT
The DNA here is from genome assembly GCF_000935625.1 of Nanorana parkeri. Taxonomy (NCBI): domain Eukaryota; kingdom Metazoa; phylum Chordata; class Amphibia; order Anura; family Dicroglossidae; genus Nanorana; species Nanorana parkeri. The sequence goes on along the minus strand of NW_017308802.1, from coordinate 130,366 downwards.
ACTTTGAAGAATATTTTTATTATGATTGAAAAAAATGGCAAATGCCTCTGCATCAATTGATCCTTGCACACCCTAACCTTCACTGCCCCTAAATTGCCATGAGTACGGCAACCAACACCACCATTGAAAACTGTTGACTTTAAGGCCATCTCCTCCCCATCACATTCCAAATGTTGAGGAATTTTAAATCTTTATTAAATAACAAATACCTACCTGCACTAAAATACATACCTGTATTTTAGTACTTTCTAGCCCTTTTTAGCTACTCACGCCCCAGAATGCTGCCAACGCTACAAAGTACCATATAATTAGGGCTGGATTAAGAGCAGCACGGGCCTGGTGCAGAGGATTTTGGTGGGCCTTTTTATGGAAATGGCGACAGTGTTATGGAAATTTGCTTGGGCTGAGCGCACAAATCCACGCCACGCTAAAAGGTGTACTTTCAGCATCAAAGTGCGCCAAGCACAAACAATTCTGTCATGCTTAAAGCATGTTGTGTTAAGCTCTTTCGTATAAGGAAAGGCAATGCTTCTGTTGGTAGAGTCAAGACAAGGTGTTGTTTCAAGAGGGAGTTTCTGTGTTCAAGTGTCCCCTGACCACTAGCTCCGTTTATTTATATAGGCAACAAAAGGGGTAACAACAGAAAAGGGGCGGCCCCGACACAGCCTACCATTTCCTCCCTGCACAATGACATCACAGGAAGCGACAACAGAAAAGGGGAGGAGGGCACCCACGTGCATGAGCAGAGAAGTGCACATGACTAGAGATGGGAAAGTCGGCTGACAAGCAAGTGAACCGAAGCTCAGGAGCTGTCTGAACCTTCATAGAAGATCTGAATCCGAGGACTCTGATTCAGAGAAGGGTGTCAGGCAGCTCCTGGGGAACATTGATCCTAACTCTATCAATAAATTTAAGTGAAAAAATATGTTAAGTGAAAAATAAATAAATAAAAACTTAAACCAAAATGTTTTTATTTTTTAGTAAATGTGTAAATCTCCCTGCTGACTGTCCCTTATCACTGCTGCAACCTGCTCATTGAGTTAGTGTATTGTTCTACTGGTGGGGACTCGCCATTCTTTTATCTCAGTAACTCCTCTGATGACTCAGGATTCTTTAACTCAAAGAATTGAATGAGTCTACTAACTAAGTAGAATCATTTGATTCTTTTAACTTGTAGACTCATTCGATTCTTAGACTCCGTGTACTGTGACTCAGAGATGTGATTGGTTGCAGGGGTGGTCTGGGAAGGGAGGGAAGGGGCTGGCCCTAAGATCATGTTACAAGACCTGCTAGAGTCTCTGCTATATGTCACACACTGACACGTCACACAGAGCTGCTTCAAACGGATCAGCTCACTCAGCTGAATCGACTCCACCAGTTCACTGAATAGAATCGATTCAAAAGAACGATTCGTTCATGAGCTGGACATCTCTACACATGACTCACTAGTGTTAAGCGTAGCATTGCAGAAAAGTATTTTAGTTTATATATTCTAGCTTATCATTGGTTAGATCCATTTATGCATAACTTCCTGCCAAGATGTTTATATCTTTATGTGTTTAAGCCTCCCTACGGCCTACTACTCAATCTCCCTATTCCGGAGGGGCCATGGCAGGCGGTTTCGGTTGACTTTATAGTCGATCTCCCGCCTTCCGACGGCCATACCACAATTCTAGTGGCCGTGGACCTCCTCACCAAAATGGCTCATTTCATTCCTCTAAGGAAACTTCCTACTGCCTCCGAAACCGCTGAAGCCCTCACGGGTCAAGTCATCAGACTACACGGTATCCCGAAAACTCTTATCTCAGATAGGGGCTCCCAGTTCATCTCCAAATTCTGGAGCACCCTTTGCTCCAGGTTACAGATCGATCACAGGATGTCGAGTGCGTACCACCCTCAGACCAAGGGGCAGACGGAGAGAATCAACCAAATCCTCGAACAATACATTCGTTGCTACTGCACTCACTTACAGGATGACTGGCTATCGCTTCTTCCGCTGGCAGAGTTCGCTTACAACAATTCATCCAGCTCCACCACGGGTCAACCCCAATTTTTCTCCAACTACGGGTTTCACCCCTCCATCACTCCACAGACACTTCCATCAAACAACCCTGCTACCGAGGATTACTTCCACAGACTTCAGCACACCTCTGGACTCCTCAGGAGTAACATCGAGAAAGCCCAACAGCGACAGAAACGTTACTACGACTTGAGGAGGCGGCAGGCCCTCCATACAAGGTCGGTGACCTGATCTGGCTCTCGACCAAGAATCTTAAGCTTGGTACTCCCGCCAGGAAGTCAATTCCCTGTTTATCGATCCTTTCCCCATTGGAACCGTCATCAACCCAAATGCTGTTCGCCTGGTTCTCCCTCCGGGCCTCCGAATACACCCCACATTCCATGTGTCTCTCCTGAAGCCTCATGTTGCCGACCCGTTCCCGTCGCGGAGACCTACACCGGCTCCTCCGATTACGGTCGGTGACCAGGACGAGTATGAGGTGGAGGCGATACTCGACTCCCGTCGGGTTCGAAGGTGACTTCAGTACCTAATTTGCTGGAAGTCCTACGGTCCACAGGAGGACTCCTGGGAGGATGCTTCTGAGGTTCACGCCCCCTTGCTTGTTCGCAGGTTTCATGCACGGCATCCCACAAGGCCTTCTACCCAAGTGGGTACCATTGGCAGGGGGTACTGTAACGGCTCCCGGCGGCTCACCCATGTGACGTCACGGACACGACGCGGGGTTCCACCCCTGGGCCGCTGACGTCACGCGGCTCCGCCCCCTCCTCCTCTTAAGCCGGAATCTTTCACTTGTCTGGCGTTCCAGCAATCGATGCGGACGCCAGACCTTCACTGGCATCCCAGCACAGTGGAGCCTCTCGACCCTACCTCTCCTCACAGAGCCTTCGCATCCCCTCGCAGTTCGGCTGATCCGTGGCAGGTTTGTGGAAATGAATAAAAGTTTGTCTGATACGGCTGGCTACGGGTCATATCCGCCCTGAATATTACAGGTGTTATAGATACAGAGACAGGGAAGAATGAAGGGGAGGGGGTATAGAGCAGAGAGGAGCCAGCACTTGAGAGATTGCACACTGGCAAATGGGAGCATACATCAATCTTATTGCGAAAATGATCAGTCTGTACAGAGCATAACACAGTATAGTACACAAGTACCGTGCACATATTGTATCTGCACTGTGTATTGTACTGCTTGCATGTGGATTGTTCACAGGTACTGAGTAATGTACCTGTAATCCGATATTCCAGAACAATCCCACTGGAATACCTAATCATAGGCACATTAGTCTTACTAGGAAACATACAGCACACAAAGGGGAGGGGGTGGTGGCTTGGTGCTGGCTGTACCTCCCCCAAAGGAATGCCCATATTTTGAGCTTCACTTACAGTGATTACAATGTGGTCCACTGGGGGATTCACAAATATTATTTTCAGCTTTATTAATAATCCTTATTTAAATATTTCCAGATGTCAGCAACTATAGATTAGCCAATTCACCGAATTTTTGCAAGTACAAAGGATTCTATAGATCACTTCAGGGCAGTTTGCTTTTGACTAAAGCAGTTTTTAGCAAATTCATGCTTGTTTACAAGACAATGATCAATACAAACCTAAAACAGAAAGCTCTGTTTTCTTTTTTATGATTCAGAGAACCCAATCTAAATGATGAGCAGCTAGCCTGTGTAATGTGGTGTTTATTTTAAAGCTTTGACTTTTTCATGAATGCCAATCTACATGGATTAAGATACCCAAGCGTTGCTAAAACACCTTGGAAAGAGTTTTTTTTTATTAGACGTGCAAAGTGTAATAACCAAGCAGAATTCATGTTGCACTAATTTGATAGTTAACAAATTTGGTTGCTGTGAGTAAAGGCAAGCTTACACAACATCAGTGCTCTTTTCAGTACTGTAATAAATACATTGTGTCAATGTGGTTTTTGACATCTTACATATTAACACTTACAAATAGCATTGTTAGTAAGAGAGGAAACACTGTAGACCACCACATTACATTTTCAAAGGACCAATAGGAACATATTCTCTTAATGTTACTTTACTTGCCGGTTAATCAGTAAAGGCTCTACAACAATCTAGTAATATGTTGCTAAACATTATGCACTAGGCTGTGACCAGTAATAAACTGATCACCTTTCCTGTACTGAGCTTTATATGTTAAAAGGAAATATTTATTAAGAATTGCACAATTTTAAAATTGCAAAACTATTTCAGGTGATATCTTCCTACAGTATTTGTAGCCGAAAAAAAACGTTCTTTCTTGAAGAATTTAAGGACACTATTTAAAAAAAAAATACCTCCAGCCCCCTACTCCCTTAATACAGTAAATTGTGATACCTTCCTTGCAGATTGTTACCGTATATACTCGAGTATAAGCCGTCCCGAATATAAGCCGAGGGGGGCACTTTTCACCCAAAAAAATGGGCTGAAAATCTCGGCTTATACTCGAGTCAGCGCCTGGTGTCATCTTACTTACCTCGCCGAGCGTCGCGTCACTGCTGCTCCGGTGGGCGGCGCTCCGAGCGGGGTCATCTGGCAGTCTCCGGGTCCTAATTTAGGTGGCCGGAGACTGCCAGATGACCCCGCTCGGAGCGCCGCCCACCGGAGCAGCAGTGACGCGACGCTCGGCGAGGTAAGTAAGATGACACCAGGCGCTGACTCGAGTATAAGCCGAGATTTTCAGCCCATTTTTTTGGGTGAAAAGTGCCCCCCTCGGCTTATATTCGGGACGGCTTATACTCGAGTCAGCGCCTGGTGTCATCTTACTTACCTCGCCGAGCGTCGCGTCACTGCTGCTCCGGTGGGCGGCGCTCCGAGCGGGGTCATCTGGCAGTCTCCGGGTCCTAATTTAGGTGGCCGGAGACTGCCAGATGACCCCGCTCGGAGCGCCGCCCACCGGAGCAGCAGTGACGCGACGCTCGGCGAGGTAAGTAAGATGACACCAGGCGCTGACTCGAGTATAAGCCGAGATTTTCAGCCCATTTTTTTGGGTGAAAAGTGCCCCCCTCGGCTTATATTCGGGACGGCTTATACTCGAGTCAGCGCCTGGTGTCATCTTACTTACCTCGCCGAGCGTCGCGTCACTGCTGCTCCGGTGGGCGGCGCTCCGAGCGGGGTCATCTGGCAGTCTCCGGGTCCTAATTTAGGTGGCCGGAGACTGCCAGATGACCCCGCTCGGAGCGCCGCCCACCGGAGCAGCAGTGACGCGACGCTCGGCGAGGTAAGTAAGATGACACCAGGCGCTGACTCGAGTATAAGCCGAGGGGGGCACTTTTCACCCAAAAAAATGGGCTGAAAATCTCGGCTTATACTCGAGTATATACGGTACTTACCTCTTCTGACAGCTTTGGCCTGCTGCGCTGTCTTCAGCCCCACCTTCAAAAATGTAGTGCATCCCAAATCACTCACCCAATCATCCAAAAAAAACTTTTCCTAAGCCCTTTTTAACTTTTCTAAATCTGACATCACCCAATCACAATTCCTTTTAAAAGAAAAGCATTTCCTAAATACTTTCGAGTTGAATCTGCCATCACTTGACCCTATCCATAATCCCAATTTTGGAAGTGAAAACTGGTGAACCACCTCTGCAGCCCAGGCTGTTGCCAATTGATCTTATTACAGCCCCTCGCAATGGCATTACCACACCACCCTTGGAGACTTCAGGAACCTGTTAGGACCCCAGCGATGGAGACAATAGGAGATGTTAATATCTATTCTGAAGAGAAGAACCAAGAAGGCTCTGCAATCAAATTGCAATCAAAGTGACCATGAATTTCAGTAACTATTGGGGCATGTCACTTAGTTTTCTTTTTAATTACTGGGGCAATAACCTAGTGGGGGTTATGGACTGGAGCTGGAAGGTAATGTAAGGGCTTTAAGGAAAGCTCTTAAAGTTTGCCAAAAGCTTGCTGAATATAATATTTTTCAGAGTAGTTTATGCGTTCATACTAAACACTGTACTTAGTGTTAAATTGAACTGAAACTACAAAACAAGTATCTTGAAATGCCTGCCTATTCACCTTCTCTATTTTATATGCATATATACAGACCTCAAATAACACTCTATAGGTTTATATGTCTACCATTCCTGCAACATCTTTCATATCGAGCCATTCATTTGTACAGTATTGGGCAAGCTCAGGCAGCTTATTGCACACTGTGATGCCAACCAGTCACATGTGCAGAATTGAGTAACACAATGGCTACTGGGATTGCTGCTAGTGTATTGTGGTGCTCAGTGTGTGCTAAATTAAGGCTGGTTAATATTATCAATCCCCCCAGTTTTCTTTTTTTTATTTGGTATAATTCAATCGCTCTGAAAGTTAGTGCAACATGGTTAAGTATAACACTAAATATAATGTAATTGAAGATGTTTCTCATAACCAGATTTTAAAAAATGTTGTATTGCAAGATAAAAACGTAACTTTCAGCTGTTGTAGAAAAGAACATACATTTTTACTTGAAATGTATACTACAGTGTTAAGCACAGATGAGCAAATGTATTGGTACTTGAAGTGTCATTAAACCCACTGTAACTAGTTCATATGGATTATAAGGTAAAGTAACAGTGGAAGCACACATGAAAATAATTTTCCTAAATACTTGGGGGTGGGTGGGGGGGCATTTGCATTGGGGTTTTTTGCTGCCATAGACCACGGTCACGTGACATGTTCTACTTGCTCCCCACAGCACTGTGAGATTGGGAGAAAAGCAAGCAGGAAACCTCTGATAAAGCCTGCAGACCTCACTGCAGGAATTTTTTTGTGCTCTTCAGTGGCCACACAGAGTCGATTGTTGTAGCCACCTGTTTCCCTAAGTTGGGGAAATTAATTTTGGTAAACAATAACTTTGTGAAATAAATACTTACCTGCAGATACAATGCAACACATTGCTGCTTTATTCTGATAATAAACGGCCAGCGAGACTTTATGTAGGAGCTGCTGCCAATCACACTTTGCAGCTCTCAAGCCTCTGCACTGTGTGTCACTTGTGGTGGCTAGCAGGGTAGAAGAAGCCACTATCAATCATCCCTACAAGTGACCTGCAAGCAGACTCAAATTATCATCTGGGGCAGGGAGCAGGGAATGTAATTTAGCCTGCTGGAGCTGCCTCTCAAGCTAACAAAAAGAATCACATGCTGTGTTTACCAGAGGGGTAAAGAGGAAGTGAACAGCTTTCTCTCAGGTAACTTGAAGAGCATGCACACTGGCTACACAACAGCCAGAGGATTAGCTGCTATAGTGTTGCCACTGACAACAGGAAATTCTGTGGAAATGGGGGATGAACTAATAATTTACTAATAATAAAAGTTATTGGAAGGACATTTTCTGCACAAAGGTACAGAACATAGTTTTAAAGAAAAAGTTACAAAGAAAATGTTTGGGTTTTATTGACACTTTAAAGACATTCTGTTTTACTTAAAAGAACCTTAAGAGTACTTGAAATCTTATCAATACATGCAATAAAATTGAGTTTAACCTTCCTTATGCTATGTATGTTTGGAATAAAGACTAATATATTCACTAACTGTTCTTTATTTTCTATCCTCCTCTAGGACCAGGGCACAGTGGGGGTGATTTTTAACGTGGGAACAGATGATATAACTATCGAAGAGCCAGGGGCCATTGTGAGTGATGGGAAGTATCATGTGGTGCGATTTACCCGTAGTGGTGGTAATGCTACCCTGCAGGTAGACAGCTGGCCGGTGAATGAGAGATACCCTGCAGGTGAGGACAGCCATTATGTAGGAGTTTTGGATACAGTTATCCTGGAAGTGCATGGGACTCCGATTTTTATATTTTAACTGTCTTGTATCCTCAATTTAGTTATATGCTAATGCTAATCGAAATACATTATGGAATTATTTTAACTTTAAAGCTGTTTAAAAAGACCTTCCAGGTCTCTAAAGTATTCAACATTTAGGGCCCTATAAGAGAAGAGTTCCTTTACTCACCTCTCCTGACCCATGTGCCCTACTTCATTCTTTTTCAACAATGCAGCCTCCATCAATGTCCTTGACATTCAACAATTCTAGCTGTGTACA
>NW_017308802.1:95144-121797 GCF_000935625.1 Nanorana parkeri | reverse complement strand
CCCCCCCCCACCACATGCTGTGGTTGTTTTCTGTTGCGTTCTGCAAAGAAGTAGAGGTCAGAGAAGGAAACCACAAAGCAAAGGTGGGATTTAGAGGCATCTGACACTCCTGAAAGTGTTATATGCTGTAAACACTGGTGAAGGCTGTAGCCCCGGAATGGAGGAGAGATAGCACACGAGCCTCTGGTGAGGTAAGTATAATAGATTTTCTCTTGCAGAGACCTGATGGTTCTAATGCTTTAGAGACCTGATAGGGCCTTTTTAAAGTCTATACTTATGATCATAAGGAGAAAAAACAAAGTAATTGAGAGGTTGAGACAAAAAGACATACAGAACATAGTTGAAACATTTCAATAGCAGTAGGCCTGAAAGTAGTTATTCACACTTGAATGGGCAAATACGTTTGAAAGCAAATAAATATGTTTCTATTTACAATGTAAAATATGATATGAGTATTTTGGTTTTGGTATAGCGGAGAAAAAAAAATGGAAAACTTGCTAGTGACTATAATTTTTTGACAACACAGTGTAGGATTGAGCTTAATCACAAATATCTATAATGCCCACTACCTCTTATTGTTTATGTTTGTTTATTTATTTCTACATTTGTTTTTTGTTGGGGGGGGTGTCTTTATTCCTTATTTCTATATCTTGTGCCTAATGCTCTTCATCATTAACGCCATGTTCCCCAGGTCAAACTTTATAAAACTTTAAAAAAATCAGATATGGCACAGAGGATAAAGGTCAAACATTACATGCCATTGTTAAAGTCCTCATTTTGAGTTTGATAGTTTTAAGCACCAGCAGTTGAAATGTAGAATCATCCTGTACTTAAAGGAAATCTTGGACCAGATTTTGGCTGTCGACTATATTTGAATTTCATGCTATATGATTAGCTACTGCCTGTAGCTACGAGTAAAAGATTTGAGTTACTGATCTTTTAAGGTAGGTGATTGAATTCTGACTAAAAATTAAACCTCAATTAAAGTAAGAAACAGTACTCCTAAATCTAGTTCTAAACATCATGTGGTAATTTGATGTTAGACTTTCCTAACTAAGAATTTTAACTATTCTCTAAACAGGACTAACTAGCATTTAGTTTTCAATCCTTTCTGCCTCCACTACAACCACATAGTCAACTGAAACTTGAAATTATATTTGGAATGCAAGATTTGGGAAACATGTAGAGTGATTACTACAATGCTTTTTCTTGAAAGACTGTTGTGTTGCCTGTTTAAAATGTATGATATTGCATTATGTGCTATGATTTTAAACTTTCTATAGGTTTATATAGTTTGAACCAAAAACAGTTCAATAGCTGTAACATATTTGGACACTTATCTGGCCAGTCTGCTACATAAAGTGTTTTTGTGGCTAAATGAAATGTTTACACTTGCTGGAAACCCATTCATGTAACAACACAGGTCTATGCAACTCACATCTGAAAACAGTTATTGGTTATAAGTTGTGCTCTACTCCAAATACATAATGTTTCACTGAAACAGCAGTAATTGCCTAATTTGCATAGGCACTACAGCCAAGGGTAGGCATTGGTCTTCTCCAAGAGTTTCTGCCTTTTTTCTTGGTTGTGTTTTTCAATTCCTGTAGTAGAAGCAAGGTGTACTACACAAAAGTGCAAGAAATTGAATGAACACCTTCTCAAACTCATTGGAGTACTCCAAGTTTATCACTCAAATAATTTTCCCCATTGTTGAAGGCACACTTGATTTTAAATGGAAGAGTTTGGACATCCCTAAAGTTACCACTAAACTGCCTCTATTATAACATGGCAATGAATACTCCTTTCTGCACCTCTTAAACTTTCCTGGTACAATGGGCTAGACATTTTTGCTCTGCCTTCATTGCTACTACAGGGGATAGGAATTCCAACTCTGCCTTCATTGCTACTGCAGGTGAAATCTGGTATTGCAGCCTGTTCATTCAGCTATAAGCTCTACAATTAGCATTGGCAGATTTCACTTGGAGTCCAAACAAATAAGGGACTCTCTCTGCATCTGTTTACTATTGTAGCCATCCTCTGCTTTACCATGGTTTCAATAATGCAACCTATTTGCGCTTCTGTTTAAGAGTTGTAGAATTATTATGAGCACTTCTCCTTTTAACAAACTAACATTTTTTTCATCACAAATTTTGAGGAAGGAGGAGTAAGTAACCCTTAAGATTGCAATACAGTGAAATATGCTGAGCATTTATGTCAGTAAGGTTCACATGCACGTTGAACCACCAGTTACCTGTCCAATGAGGGGCTGACATCATGACCCTATTATAATGTTTTACCCTTGGACTGCAATTTCTATCCCATTGAACATAAGAGATGGTAGTAAGTAGCAATAGGTTGTGTTGGAGTAAAAGATTAAATTACATACACACAAATACACATACAAATAAATTGATCAATGCAATTTAATTATTTTTCTCAAACCTGATATTACTAGCATATTTTCTTTGCAAACATGCTCATTTGCAAATATATATTTTTTTAATTCTTGCTTAAAGGAGAACTATGAGGTGAGTGAAAATCACTCAACCTCATAGTCCGAGCCGACGTGTGACAATGAAACTGTCACACGTTGGCTCAATAGATCGGGAAGTGAGCGAACGCATACCGTCGCTCGATCATCTCCCTGCAGAGAGTGGTGACTGTCAGTCACCGCTCCCCGCAGGGATTGCCCCGCTCCGATCTTCCAGCACTGACTGGAGGAATGGACCGGGGAGGGGGCGGGCACAGCTGGCTCTGCCTCTAGATAGGCCTCTAGATAACTTCAAGTTGAACATGAATCTAACCCAAACCAAACCTGTTTGCAGTTGAATGGGCAAACAAACTAGCCACAAGCTTGGTCAGTTCGCCCGCACAAAACCTGTGTACAAACAAAAGTCTGTGATTTAGTGGCGGTAAATGACATGACAGATCCCCAGTGGCTTGTAAACAAATATGGTCATGACCACAGGGGCGTATTTACCGCGAGGCAAACAAGGTGTTTGCCTGGAGCGGCACTTTGCAGGGAAGCGGCATTTTTCGCCTTCCTGCAAAGAGGAAAGCTGGCGACGGGCGCACAGGATCAGGCAGCCTCGGTTGCCTAATGTAATAGACTTACCTCCGTGCGTTCCAATGAGGGAGTCTTCCGACGTCCGGCACGCCAAGGAACTTCGCCCCCTCACGCTCGAGCTGTCGGCTCAAAGCCGCGGCTTTGCTAATTGATCGGCATCCTACTGATGTTTGTAGTGGGACGCTGATCAATTCAGTGTCTTACCCTGCCGCACTGTGGACCCCACATATCTCGGTGGATCGAGCTGAACCCTACGGATATCCCCTGCTGCACGAGCTGCCTACCAAACCGCAAGTACCTGTAGTTGGGCATACTGCCACTACTCAGTCTTGTATAACCAGCTAATGTGCACACTGCATTCGGTAATCTTCATCCGGCTGCCACCATATTACCTCTTCAGTATTATCATCAGCATAAGCCTATTGCATTGTCTGCCTCAGCTTAACTTAATGCACCTGATGTGCCCATACGGTCTCTAGTGAACCGAAGGTATCACCTAGAAACGCACCCCGCCTTTGTATAGCCATAAGTTGGGACTATTGTTATGCCTTATCTTCACACGGACAGTATCTATAACCGCTGTGCGCAGCTGCTTCTTGTTGCATGCTCACACTGCTCCACACACAACCTTACAAGCAAAGCCTGCATTTTGCCTTCCTCTACACCTATAGCACATAACAGGCGGATCATCACTTAGTATTGTGAAGTGCTGATCTTCTTGCTTAAACCAGGTTGCTATAGCTATAATAGACTCTAACCCACTGTAGACACTACTGCTCAAACCCTGTGGGTATCTAACTTGCACATCACAGGGGTGGTGTGAACCACGGGCAGTGAGTACTTACCCCTTACACAGGGTATGATGCAAAGCAGTTTCCTCTCCGCCTATCCCCACTATTAGGCATCAGGTTATGGAGCTACAGTCTGATCACCGTCCATAGCACACAGACAGGTCCTCCTACAGATTGGGAACTAGTGAGGCTGCACCTCAGCAATCCGCAGTTGAGATCCACATCAAAAACTTCACTCCAGCGCAGGGTTTTACACCTAATCAGGTGGCTGCAAGTGGGGCCTGTAGTGAGCTGCCGTGTGTAAGAGGAGGCGTGGCCAGGGCCGAGGGAGACGCGGCCCGGCTGGCGGAGGCTGCGGTTGGCTCTAGCAAGATGCTTCAGCGGCTGAAGGAAGAAGTGGCATGTCCTGGAAGCAGGCTGGGGAGCTGCAGGTAAGAGGAGCAGCACGTGTGCAGGGAAAGGGACCCTGCACAGCCCATCATAGACCCTGCACAGCCCACCTGAGAGTCTCTGTGCAGGGTCTATGTTGGGCTCTGTGGGGTCTCCGGTGGGGTTTGCAGGGACTCAGGTGGGCTGTGAAAGGTCTATTGTGGGATGTGCAGGGTCTTTGGCGGTCTCAGCCTGACACCCTGCAGAGCCCACCAGAGATCCTTTTGAGCCCACCTGAGACCCCGTCTTCCCTGCAACACTAAGGCCTCATCGTACACATCCGTGCAGGTCCGGGTGTCTGTGTTCGGACGCAGACAGGATCCATCCTGTCCGCGTACGGACAGTCGCACCCGCACGGATGTGCAGTTCGGGTGAGCATATGGCCGCGTCCTCCCATAGAGAACAGGCTGCTTCGTAAAATTACACGCAGCACCTGTCCTTCCGGGGAACGCTGCACGTATCTGTATGGGCCGACTCTTAAGCAGTGAGAATGAGGCCTAATAGTGCAACCTGTCAGAAGCTGTATCCTGCGACTTGACTGTTTACTCAGAATGTCTTGAGTAGGAAGGGGTGGGACAAATTTACATGGTCGGGGGCAGGGTGCCGAGTTTCGTCTTGCCTAGGGCAGCATGAAACCTAAATACACCGCTGCATGACCATCAATAACAAGATTCATCTCTCATAGACTTTAATGGCATTTGGTGCTAAGCAGGTTTTTTAGGGGGTTTGCCAAACCTTCAGCAAACTGAACTTTGCCTGGTTCACTACTACCAACCAACAAAATCTGTAACAAGGTATTGACACTGCAAATCATTCTGTTATATTTCCACATGGAATATGCTAAAGAACAATCGATGATAAGTTTGCTCAACACTGATATCCACAATGCTTATTTACCAATTAAACCATGTTTAGAGGTTTAAGCACCAGATCTAGTAATACATTTTCTTCAGTTTATAAACTGATTTACACATCTCACTAACTCATGCCTTAAAAATATTCTGCTTAAGGGCCCATTCACAATATTAGGCTGTGTTACAGCATAACAGATGTTAATGCCCATGCAATGTGTTGCTTAATGTACCAAAAAGGATGAATTTAGCATTTTTGACAGTGCAAAACATGTTAGTGCATTTCCATGTAATACAATCTGTCGGCAAGGTGTGTTGAGATGCCATTAAGAATGAATGGTACTTTATTGCACCAATGTGAGTAACACGTTGCCATGCATTGTGGTAACAGGAATGTTACCACAGAGCAATAGTGCAAATGGGCCTGTAAAGAGAAAAATAATTGGAAAATGTGCACAAGAATTGCAGAAGAGGTATGAAATGTCCTCACAAAAACAATATAAAATCCTTGTGGTGGCTGTATTAGTGAAATCACTGTGCTCATCCCTGTACACAGAAACTTATCAACTAGACAATTGCATTTTACATGACTGGATGGATGCTGTAGCATGAATTGCAAATCTGAGTTAAAATCGTTATCCATTAAAATGTGTGTACTACTCCCTGGTAGCTAGAGAGAATAATGATATGCACAATGGATCCTTTAATGCTTTATAATCCATGTAAAATGGATTATTTTGACAATATTGGTCATACATTTATTGATGAATTATATTTGGGTAATACTGTAACCAATTTCTGGCTATGGAAATTACTCAAAACTATTAGTAGTTCTTATGTAAATACATTTTTAAACTGCTGTTTATAAAATCTTGGGAAGGCTAAATAAAGAGGAAACCTGGTGTGTAATCCTTTAATCATGCCATACTGCGTATCACTGTGGATATGGGTATCACTGTGGATATGGGTGTTTTTCCTTTATAATCATGATTTCTATTTTGTGGGAATCTGGTGATCTCAAATACAAAATGATGGTTCAAATGATTAATTACTTATAAACTTATGTTACACTGAGAAATGCCCACAATCATGACATAATAATGAATTTCAAACAAAAATGTTTGTTCATAGCTAGCCAATCAGGAAGCTGGATGATGAGGTAGCATGAAGCCGGCTTCCTGGCCAATCAGGAAGCCGGGTGCCGGGTAATGACTCGCTGTCCAGCTGCCTGATTGGGCAGAGAGCCAGATCCATGCTTCCTCGTCACCTGGTGATGGGTGCACCTAGCAGCAGCACAATGCACCTAGCACACAGTAGCACATGCTTGGTGCGTTGTGCAATAGTGTGCGTTAATCGCACGGTATTGTGCAATTAACGCAGATCTTAGGTGTGAATGGGCCCTCAGGGTCCATCATTAGTACAGAGGCATCATTAGTACAGAGTATGAAAACTATATAAGTACCGCATTTTTCCGTCTATAAGACGCCCCCATGTATAAGACGCCCCCAACTTTTCTTACCCAAAATTCAGAAATCAATATTTTAAATGTTATAATTCATCACACTTACCTCTGAGTCAATCACGTTATGCTCCGACATTAAAGCTCTGGCACTGGCTACACTCTCTTCCCGGGAGCAGCTGACGTCGGGTACAAAAGATTTATGATCGGATTACAGAGACAAGATAACAGTTTTCCTCCAGTCGTGGATCTTTTGTGCCTGGCGTCAGCTGTTGCTGGGGAGAGAGGATTGCAGAGGCAAGATAACAGCATTCTTCCACTCTCCCCAGCAACAGCTGATGTCAGGTACAAAAGATTTATGATTGGAGGAAGACTTGTCTTGTCTCTGCAATCCGAAGTTTCACTCTTGAGACTAGTTTGCAGTGGTATCTGCCTTTTCGGCAGTTTCGCAACCGCGGTTCTCCTCTCGGCCCCCTGTATAAGACGCCACTCTATTTTTGGGTAAACATTTTAATGAAAAAGTAGCGTCTTATACACGGAAAAAAACGGTATATCAAAGATTGGAAAGCAGCATGTGAGGGCACACACAGCTCCTGCATATCTATACTGTAGAGTTACATGAGCTACTTGCTTGTTTCCTGCAGCAGCTACGGGCACATACAAAAAAACAGTTGTTCACACTGTACGGGGAAACACTTTATAACTTTATAAATATGTCCTACCTTTTTAGCTGCTTCTTTGGAGCAGAATTATACATAGGAAGCTATAGGTATTATATATGGGGACAAAAGCAGGGTCATTTTTACATGAATATATAACATCTTAGATATATTTAACCATTTGTTAGGACAGAGAGTCCTACATGTCTGATAATCTGAGATCTGTCAGAACAATGCAGACAGGGTTAAATATGGTAAATATTAACTCCTCATCCCCCTCTATAGTATTTTAGAGAATGGGAAAACTTGAGCTTTAGTAAAATGGTAAGCAACTATTTTTTAACAATAATTAAGTTATGCTATATGAATGAGAATATGTAACAATGTTCTCATTCAATATTAAGTAGGTGTTATCCCAATTTGGCCACAAAAGTGGAAATACACTTTAAATAAATCCTACACTTGTCCATTTAAAATATGTTTTATTGAATTATTTATAGAGGAATACCATTACTTGGACAAATATCAAAAACAACTTTTTTTTTTTGGAAGGGATCTTTATTATGACTATGAATTGGTTACAAAACATTTATTTGGCCAAACATTATATACAGTAACTGCAGTCATTTTTACATTCTTTAACATGTATGGATGTGTGGGTGTGTATGAATGCGTATTTGAAGAATTTTGATGTAGCTAAGAAGTAGTGTTATAGTGAAATAAATAATGTAATGGTGAAGTTATCTGCAGTACTATTTGGTTTACAGATTTGAACAAGGGGACTTATGTACAGTAAGGACCTTTTATTAGTGTGTACTCTTTATTTATTGATGAGACTTCATCATGCCTATAAATTTTGCATTTGCAAATAATTTCCCATTTCTTGCAATCCATACTTAGAAAATTATTTTGTTGGTGTGTTAGTAAATGGGGGCATGTTTGGACTAATCTTCTTAAATCTCTCTTAACCATTTGTTAACCATTGTAAATGTTCCATGAACTGTTGACTTCTAACCTTTCACCTTTCAGATTCTAATTCCTCTAATGTTGTTTTATTAAAACTCTATAAAGGGAACCCAGATAGTGAAAGACTGGCGCTTGCCCGTCAGCGCATCCCCTACCGCCTGGGTCGTGTTGTAGACGAGTGGCTGCTAGACAAAGGTAATTTCTGTGGGGACTGGGAAGTTTGCTTAAAAAATGGCAAAGTGAGAAGGTTAAGAGAATTCTTGAAAGTATCGCTTACTATGTATAGCAGTCACTCATTTTTGTTTATGACTATCCCATTTTACTCCATTTTTATCATACGCTTCTGTATCAAAGATGCTAATCTATCTTAGTATGTACAAAATAAATCCATTAGGGAGTTGGAACAGATGACATTTTGAGTTCATATATTTAAAAACTTTATTTGGAAATACCTAAATCCAGGAAAATACTATATAAAAGAAAAGACACCATATTTAAATTCTTTTGTTATTATAGAAAAAGATTCAGTGTTCCTGGGTGTTCCTGTTGCACTCCCACCACTTTGCATTTATTCATAGTTTTTCTAATAAAAATATTAAATATAAATTACAAATCTAATGCAACAAATTCACCACTCTAGGACATAAAGATGTTTAAGGCAAAGAATTGAAGCATTGCCCCTATATCCTTCATGAAACACAAGGGGCTATCGACAATGGTATTTATACATTGTTCAATAAACAAGAACAAGACAATAAATTAAATTTTCTCTTGTGTTGCCAATGTTAAAACATATTGCAACTATTTAGATAGGTCTAATCCAATAGATGATCCGTGGCCACTAATTGTGCATATATAAAGTGCAAATAAATATTATAATTAATCAATAAATAAGTGACACTTAAATCACTAGATAACCACAATAGTGCAAATGATGCAAAAAGGTGCAAAATAAAGTGTAATTAGTGCATTAAATATACAGGTGAAACTCGAATAATTAGACTATCGTGCAAAGTTCATTTATTTCACTAATGCAACTTAAAAGGTGAAACTAATATATGAGATAGACTCATTACCTGCAAAGCAAGATAGTTCAAGCCGTGATTTGTCATAATTGTGATGATTATGGCTTACAGCTCATGAAAACCCCAAGAACCCCAAATCCACAACCTCAAAAAAGTAGATTATTACATGCAATCAATAAAACAAGGATTGTACATAGAACAATATCGGACCTCTGAAAAGTACAAGCATGCATATGTACTCAGTACTTGGTTTGGGCCCCTTTTGCAGCACTTACTGAAATTACTTTTGCAAGATATTCTAATTATTCGAGTGTCACCTGTATATGAATAAATATATATGTATATGAATATATAAGTGCAATTCCAATTAATTCATACATAAAAAATGATATCCATTAGACATGAATCAAAAAACTTCAATGCCTTATATCATACAGTGCTCAGTCCATGGTTAACAGGTGAAAATATAAAATATAAATAATGTGCAGTATTATATATCCAATTGTGCAATGAAAAAGTCCCAAAAGTGCTTGATGATTTTCCAAACTCGTGTTCCTATCAGGGATCGTGTTTGTGGCATGCAGACACCCCCTCCATCCTCCACTAACCCTCATTGCGGTGAGTGCACACTCACCGCAATGATGCTGTATATTAGCCACAGAAAGCTCACTTTAAGACCACGATGTTTTCTCTAGATGTTTTAACAATGATATTACATAGATCGATCGTTTCCCATAATTAGAAAGAAAAAGCTTCTCATTGTATAGTATATCAAAAACCATTTATTAGGAGAAATTTAAAAACTCACGGTTACAAAACGAAATAACCGGCTGGTGAAGTTCAGCAAAGACAGCCCGCACTTCCGTGTTTGGTATGGTATCCAAAAGGCCAGTCCCTATGCGTTTCGTCACCAGGACGTCCTCAGGGGGATAACGGGTCTATCCGGCCATACCAAACACTTTCTTTTATAGCAGGCTTATTACATCTATATTCACATAAACCACTAGATGTCCTCGTATCTCCGCATACAGCTCTTTTCTTTAAAAACACAGCTATGTAGAGGAGGTAATATTAGCTATCAAATCCCTCAAAACATCTAAATCTCCTGGCCCTGATGGCTTTTCCGCCCTCTACTACAAAAAATTGATACATATCTTAGCCCCTAGACTGGTCGCATTATTTAACTCACTGAGCAATGGTGGCTCAATGCACCCCTCCTCACTAATGGCATATATCTCCATGGTCCCTAAACCAGATAAAGACCACCTAGACCCCAACAACCATCGCCCAATATACCTTCTAAATGTGGACATTAAAATCCTCACAAAAATATTGACTAACCGCTTCAACAAATTCCTACCCACAATCATCCACAGGGACCAGGTGGGATTCATCCCCTCGAGGCAAGCGGGAGACAACATTAGGAAAATTATCCATCTTACCCATGTGCTTAAAACAAGGAATATACATTTTGGAACTATTCTCAGGGGTCTCAGGCTTAGTGGTGAATTGGAAGAAGTCAGAGGCCCTGAACGTTTCCCTAACTCAATCTGCATACGACTGGCTTCGTGAGCACTTCGCGTTCTCCTGGGCCCGACAATCCCTGAAATACCTTGGTGTGAATATCACCCCCACATATGCTACGTTATACACAGCTAATTATATACCACTATTCCAACACCTAAAATATTTAATGACTAGCTGGGAACACCATAAATTGTCATGGTTCGGAAGAGTGGCGGCGGTTAAGATGACTATCCTCCCCAAGTTGTTGTATTTCTTTAGTCTTGCCAATTGCTATATCCTCATTTGCGTTACGATCTCTACAGAAACGAATCCTAACATTTATTTGGCACCCTATGAGACCTAGAGTCTCTAAGTCCACTCTATATAAACATAAAAAAGACGGGGGTATAGGCCCACCCAACATATTACTTTATTATCAAGCATCCCAATTATTACCCCTTATTACGATTCACCGGTCGACTAATATCCCTCTATGGATAATGCTAGAAATCCCAGAATGTTCCCCAACCCCACTCTCAGTCCTACCGTGGCTACCACCTAACGATAGCCCTATTGTGAGGCAAGCTTTAAAAGTGTGGGACTCCCTGAAATATTCAGCAGACTTAATATCTCCCTACCTGCCCCTTCTTCCCCTTCTTTCCCAGCCATTGTTCCTCCCTGCATATACTAATCCGGAACAATTTAAGTGGTGGAGCAACAATGGGTTTACAATACTGAATGACTTCTTTCGCAATACGACTGTCCCCACCTGGTCATACCTTAAAGAACATAAACAAATCCCTGATGCGGAACTATTCCGTTATTTCCAAATAAGGCACTGGGTATCCTCTCTGCAAGACCGGAGAACCCCAAACAGATCACTTACTTGCTTTGAGCATATATGCCTACATTCACCCGATGGGCCCAAACAGGTGTCAATCTTGTACTCCAAACTCAACTCTCTGACGCGCATTAATCTACACTCATATCCTGCCAAATGGGCCTCTGTTCTCAATATAGATTGGACTGAGGAGGATTGGGGCGAGGCCTGGAGAAACATTTCCCGATGCTCCCTTAGTGTCACCAATATGGAGGTGGCATATAAGGTGATGTTTCGCTGGTACCTTGTCCGTACTCGTTTGGCCAAAATATTCCCTACCTCATCCGCTGTCTGCTTCCGTGGGTGCACCCTCCCTGGAGACATGCTCCACATTTGGTGGACCTGTCCGTTCGCCTCCCGCTTCTGGACTAAAATTTATCGTCTACTGTCCCGCCTATTTCACACCCGTATTCCTAAGAATCCCGTACATGCCCTATTACACGCCACAATACCTGGTGTAACTACTCCCAAGGCTCCTTAGCACATCAGACCTTTCTAGCGGCCAAATTGACTCTAGCAGGTAACTGGAAAAAGCAAATCATCCCATACCGCAAATTTACCCTTAGGTTGGACAACATCATGACCAATGAAAGATTATCCAGTATCCTAACAGATACCCACGCTAAATTTTTGAAGGTTTGGGAGCCTTGGGTGTTACAACAACATCCTGAATTAGATGTGGAAACCCTTAGACATCTATAGGAGGATTCTTGTGGGGCGAGGTAAATGCCCCCCTAACGGAGACAGGCAGCGGAACCATTGAACCGACTTCACAATGCAACCAATAAAACGCCAAACCGATGGATTTACTACCCACCCCACCCTTTCCCCCTTCTATTCCTCCCTCCTTCAAAATATTTTCGTTTCTATACTCTTTATTTGCAGTAGACAGCCATGTAGCATGTATAACCAATTTGTACTTTTTTACTCAACCTAACTATGTGAAAACCATATCTACTGAACCCTATGTGTACTGTCTACACTATTTATGGAAATTTAATCAAAATTTTGTTACAAAAAAAAACACAGCTATGTAGATAGAACTATATTTCAGACGACACCACTAGATGTCCTTGTATCTATATATAGGAATACATAGCCCTTTTCTTTAAAAATGCAGCTATGTAAGTAAAACTGTCTAAAAGACCACTACATGTCTCCCTTGCCTTCATAATAAGAAGTCCATTTTACTGGGACAGATGTATTAATTCTATACAGGTATCCATTCTACTGGGACAGATGTATTATTTCTATATGGATATTAATCTCCTCCTAAGGGAATTTAGATGCATCTATTTACATATGAAGAAAATAAAATCACATAATATAAATTACAAAGATCTTATTTACTGCTTAAAAAACAATTTAAATCAAACTCGATATTAAGCCCTTTTGGGGCCATGTGATATAACACGAATATCCATTTTGATTCATTTTGAGAGACCTTCTGGGTGAGGTTAGTACCCCTGCAATGTTTTTCAACCCTATCTATCTCCACAATTTTTAAATGTTTCGGATCACAATTATGGTAAATTCTAAAATGTCTAAAATACGAGGACATCTGGTGGTTTATCTGAATATAGATGCAATAAGCCTGCTATAAAAGAAAGTGTTTGGTATGGCCGGATAGACCCGTTATCCCCCTGAGGACGTCCTGGTGATGAAACGAGTAGGGGCGGGCCTTTTGGATACCATACCAAACACGGAAGTGTGGGCTGTCTTTGCTGAACTTCACCGGCTGGTTATTTCGTTTTGTAACCGTGAGTTTTTAAATTTCTACTAATAAATGGTTTTTGATATACTACACAATGAGGAGCTTTTTCTTTCTAATTATGGGAAACGATCGATCTATGGAATATCATTGTTAAAACATCTAGAGAAAACGCTGGGACATCGTGGTCTAATAGTGAGCTTTCTGTGGCTAATATACAGCATCATTGCGGTGAGTGTGCACTCACCGCAATGAGGGTTAGTGGAGGATGGAGGGGGGTGTCTGCATGCCACAAACACGATCCCTGATAGAACACGAGTTTGGAAAATCATCAAGCACTTTTGGGCCTTTTTCATTGCATAATTGGATATAGAATCCTGCACATTATTTATATTTTATATTTTCACCTGTTAACCATGGACTGAGCACTGTGGGTATGATATAAGGCATTGAAGTTTTTTGATTCATGTCTAATGGATATCATTTTTTATGTATGAATTAATTGGAATTGCACTTATATATTCGTATACATATATATTTAATGCACTAATTGCACTTTCTTTTGCACCTTTTTGCATCATTTGCACTATTGTGGTTACCTAGTGATTTAAGTGTCACTTATTTATTGATCTTGTGGAGTGGTGGCTTAATCCACATGCGCACTGGATTCTGATGAGCTGACGTCACAGCTAACATTTGTATCAGATTTTTCTAGAGTGTTTACAGCGCAATAACGATTCGATTTTACTACCATGGGTGGTGCACCTACTGTGGTAAATTCTGATAGTTTTTCCTGCCCATGCGCTGTAAAGACTAGGGACAAATCTGATGGCTACCAATATTAGCTGTGATGTTAGCCAATCAGACTGCAGTGCGCATGCACAGTAAACCGCTTTTCATTAACGTAGCTGATCTCGCGTCAGAAGTGACTCACAAATTCTGATCAGTGAAGCAGAGCCTTGGCACTACCTCACTGATCACAGGAACGTTCCCCAGGAGCCTCCACCCTTCTCTGAATCAGAGTATTTTGATTTGGATCTTTTATGAAGGTTCAGACAGCTCCTAAGCTTCAGCTCACTTGCTTGTGAGCAGACTCGTCAAGTGAACCGAAGAATCGATTCATGAATCGGTTCATTTGAATGAACCGTTCCGAATTATCCTGATTCATTTAAAAGATCCGAACTTCCCATCTCTACTTCTCTGCCACCACTCTGCTGAACTCCAAAAAGACAGAGTTACTCCTTTGTAGTCAACAAGAACTAAGCTGATTTAGGTGGGTGGAACAGTGCTTCTCAACCCCTGATATAGCAATCAAAGTGATCTTTCACATTAAGGGTGAAACTGTTAAATATAGTGAGTGAGCAGGTTTATAAATTAACAGGGTTATTCACAATATGGTGAAAAGTTTGGAGAAGGCAAGAAGAATTGAACAATCTAGGCCAAAAGAGAATTAAATAAAAGAAATCACCGTAGGAATGCATAGCTAGATTCCTATTGGCTATTTCACTTTGCAATAGCAAACTAGCTGTTGCACCCGCCGATGGAGAACTTCAGGTACCCTCTAGTGATTGACAGCAGCAGAGGGCCTGTGCAACAGTTAGTTTGCTATTGGCTATTGCAAATTGAAATAGCCTATAGGAATCTAGCTATGCATTCCTATGATGATTTTTCTTTTTTTTGTTCTGACGGCAGCCAACGGCTCCGATGTCAGAAAAAAAAAACAGAGCAGGGAAAGGTTTACTCTGCTCGATCGAGCAGAGTAAACCTTTCCCGGAGAAAGTGTTTCTCTCCCGGGCGGCCGGGAGCTGCTATCTAATAGCGGGAGACTCCTGGAGTGCCCGGGAGAGTTGGGCTGTCTGGAGATCAGTGTCCCTGGTTACCTGGTAACCAGGGACGCTGATCTGTCTGTGCAAGTGGCCGGAGCCAGCCGTGAGATGATGGCTGGCTCCGCCCAGCAGTCAGCAGCAGGCTGTCGGCCAGCCAATGGCCGCCTTTAGTCCAGCTTCAGCTTTCACCTTGGCTCAGCCGAGCCGAAGCATATGCCTTTGGCTCGACTGAGCCGCTCGGCCGACTTCGGGAGCTGTAGGGCTATAGTGAATAGCCCATACAGCAGCCCTTCGGTTCTACTGAACCAAAGGGGTCCTGGGGCCGAAGCTAGCCGAAGGAGCAGCCGAAGCTATGGATAGATCCTTCGGCAGCTTAGTGAATAGACCCCTATATTGCCAAAAGTATTAGGACGCCTGCCTTTACAAGCACATGAACTTTAATGGCATCTCAGTCTTAGTCTGTAGGGTTCAATATTGAGTTGGCCCACCCTTTGCAGCTATAACAGCTTCGACTCTTCTGAGAAGGCTGCCCACAAGGTTTCGGAGTGTGTCTATGAGAATGTTTGACCATTCTTCCAGAAGCGCATTTGTGAGGTCAGGTACTGATGTTGGACAAGAAGGCCGGGCTCGCAGTCTCCGCTCTAATTCATCCCAAAGTTGTTCTATCGGGTTAAGGTCAGGATTCTGGGCAGGCCAGTCAAGTTCCTCCACCCCAAACTTGCTCATCCATGTCTTTTAAGGACCTTGCTTTGTGCACTGGTCCAAAATGTCTTGGTATGCTGATGCCTTACGAGTTCTCTTCACTGGAACTAAGGGACCAAGCCCAGCCCCTGAAAAAACAACCACACACCATAATCCCCCCTCTACCAAACTTTACACTCGACACAACGCAGTCAGGCAAGTACAGTACTGCTGGCAACCGCCAAACCCAGACATGTCCAGATTGCCAGACAGAGAAGCGTGATTGGTCACTCCAGAAAACACGTCTCCACTTCTTTAGAGTCCAGTGGCGGCATGCTTCACACAACTGCATCTGTTTCTTTGCATTGCACTTGGTGATGAAGGCTTGGATGCAGCTGCTCGGCCATGGAAACAAATTCCATGAAGCTCTCTACACACTGTCATTGTGCCAATTTGAAGGCCACACGAAGTTTGGAGGTCTGTAGCTATTGACTCTGGACACAGTTGGTGACTTCTGCGCACTGTGCGCTTCAGCATGCGCTGACCCCACTCTGTCATTTTATGTGGCCTACCACTTCATGGCTGAGTTGCTGTTGTTCCCAGTTGCTTCCACTTTGTTATAATACCACTAACTGTTGACCGTGGAATATTTAGTAGCAAGGAAATTTCACAGAGCACCTGAATCCAATGATTTGGAGGGGTGTCCCAATACTTTTGGCAATATAGTGTATATATGCAATTGCACATGTTATCTGATAGTAAATGCTTGTAATTTAGAGTCTTACATGCAGAAATTTGCTACCATAAAAGACAGAGGACTGCACATACATAGCACCTAATGGGCTAGGGTCATAAAACTAAATATGCAATTCCTTACAAAAATAAAAAATAAAATGCAAACTGAGCTCTGTTTACTTGTTGCAAATATCCTTTTTGTGAAGTCAGCATTGTTACGTAACATCAGAGTTCCTCTTAACAGCACTGGGATACTACTCCCATTGCATAGAGATCGGCAAAATAATCAATTTTATAGTCATTCAGTAGCCACAGAATTTTTTTTGGTTTCCTTATCATTTTTCATTATAGTTATGCATTTTATGCAGTGTCAGAGTACAGTTTAAAAAATGGTGAAAACTGACAGTTTGCTGGAAAATTGGTAATATGCAAAACAAAAATTGCAAACATTACAGCATGTAAAAAAAAAATCTGCAGCTTACCACCATTGAAAATATGGTATATATAACTAGTATACTGTATAACAAGAGGTCTAAAGTGGCATCAATGATCATTAAGATTTACAGCAAAAGCTTTTTACAAACTGACAGAATCTATCCACAAAATAGATTTGGATGAATTGTATACCATTGCTGAAATATGGTGACTATGGGTAGAACAATTTCCCATTTCAACTTTTTAGAAATAGGTTCAATTGCTGTTTTTTACTGTATAAAAGTATGTTCATCCATTTGGCTCAGGAAATATTTACATGTCCTGGTTTTTTTTATAACTAAAAGAGCAACATACATAGTACAAGAATACATACCAAAGAAAAAGAGGGATTTTTAGGTGTGAAACTGACTCAAAGTAAACATCAAATGTTACAGTTAAAATCCATTATTACTTTATATATCCATTATTACTAATATATATTTTTTAAATGGGTTTGATCACATGTAGTTCACCATAACATGTACTGATGAGATATCCAATGAAAGAGAGATAATAATAAATAAAATATAAATTAAATCTAGGGCTGCAGCTAACGATTATTTTCATAATCGATTAGTTAGCCGATTATTAAGTTCGATTAATCGGATTTTTTAAAAAAAGGCTCCAGTGATGGACTACTAGTTTGTATTGAGATTGTAGTCTTATCACGTTGATGGTGGAATGGAGTGCAGCGAAGGAGAGGACGGGTATGATGGTGGAATGGGGTGCAGGGAAGGAGAGGACGGGTATGATAGTGGATTGGGGTGCAGGAATGGAGAGGATGGGTATGATGGTGGAATGGGATATCCGGCTCGTCCCCAGCCATAGTCTCCATCCCCCGGCTGACACCCGTCGCGCTCACATCCCGGCACCCCTCATGTGATCGGCCCGGCTAGATGTGAGGAGCGCCGGGATTGGAGGAGAGCCGGGAGCTGGGCCGCCGCGGCGTGTGTGTTCGGTGGCGTGCGCTGCGTGTGGGGCTTGAGTGTGGAGCCGCGAACAGGCAAGGTAATAGATAGCCGAATAATCGACGATCGAAAACGTTGGTAATGTTTACGATCGTCGATTTTAATCGACTAAATCGAATCGTTGTTGCAGCTCTAATTAAATCTATATCTACAAATTTCTCTTGAAACACATATAATATTGTAATATTTGCACATATAACTGATTGTCTAATGGGTTTCCTAGAACATTTTCTTACATTGCCACTTTTTCACAGATGTATGTGCAGAATATAAGATGTATCTTATGGGAGAAACAAAAAAATTACATAACTTACAAAATATACAGGGTATAATACCCCAAATATGTTGTAAGACACCATCAAATGTATTATAACATTTTGAGAAATTACACTATTAAAGCATGAATACAGAACCCTTAAGTCATCATAAAAACATACATATATTTTTCTGATGCCCTGTATCAAGGTGTATTCTCTCAGGCCCAAACAATTTGCAGTGACAAGCCAGGAGAAAATATGAAAAAATAGCCCTTATTTACTGTCCAAGATGTAATGACATCATGGCCATGGCTGGAAGTGACATAGGCATAAACCAGAAGTGCCATGATGCACTTCTGGGTGCACTGCATATTGAAGCACATAGTAGATCCTCCCCAGACTGGTAAGCCCGGATCATTCCTCCCATTTATGTGCTCCTATAGGTGAGATAAGGAAGGGGACAGGCTGATAAATAAGGGCCAGATGGATAGAAAATCAAGAAAGCAGTAATCGTAGAATGGTCCAGGTGACCATGGCCAGGAGGGAAAAAACATTACATGCTTGCTTACTTGCCGCACATTGTGTACAGCCAGAAAGTTGAACCTGCACAGAGAATCATTACAAGACATGATTACCAAAATTATATGCACTGCAAATTTAAGTAAACCATATTTAAAAAAAGAATAAAAACCAAGATTCAAAACAAAGATATCAATGAAATATCAAAAAAACGAAATATTAATAAACACCAAACTTTCATTCACAAGAAAGGAGCAAAACTTTTTGTCATTAGGGACTGCAAAAATAGTAGCATGAAGTATAATCCACCTACATTCTGATCGCAATTAATGGTCTTCACCTCTAGTTGGTAAGGAAACATGGTCTAAGGCTATAAATCTAGCCTTGAGGGTTCATACCCATGATGTGCAGCAAATTGATGGCCAATTGGGGAGTGCTGGTCACCATCTTTCATATCTCTCAAATATTCTCCTTCTCAAATCTCATTTTATTTAAAAAAATGTTTTGGGACAAATATTTCCTAAATTAGGTCTAAATTCTCTAGTTGTTAGTATATAACTGCAATGGTTTCAAGACCCACATTTAAAGGTTTCTTTAATAGAAGGAATACGGTATAAGTACATCCATAAATATCTTAATGGCTATGTACTATGACATCTTTCAAGGAATACGCTCTTCTGAATGTTGTCTCTGGATATTCTGAAAGAAACTGACAAAAGTCAGGTCATTTTAAAGTGGGTTCCAATGTTTAGAGTTGATATGTCTAATGTTTTATGCTGTTTGTTATATCTTGTAATCAGTGTAATTGTTGAATTATCATTGTCCTTAAAAGTCTGGTAAGTTTTTAAAAATAAGGTCCTCCCTATCCAACGTTTTGTTGTGTCATTTTTAGCACTCCGTTGCTGTAACCTTTTTGTTTAAGTTTTGGGGAATTTCTGAAAGTAGAACATCCTGTAGAACATGCATTCTATGTGCTACCCAAAATTTAGAAAAATATAGAAAATCCACCCGGATGATCCATATTATCAGGGATCAGCTCAAATATGGAAATTACACATAGATTTAAGTAGATAAACATCAAAGACCCCCATACAGAGAGATGTTACATAGTATTTGAGGTTGAATAAAGACATAAGTCCATCAAGTCCAACCTATTGTGTGTGTATGTTGCTTGTGTACACAAGATACTTTATAGTTCCATAATCAACCAAAGGGCTTACATGTACCAACAGATATCATTCTGTTAGCGACTGATAGCGACTGATATCAAGGCTATATTCAACCCATACCCCGTAATAGAGGCATTACCACAATAGGTTCATTTTTAGAACACATGGCAACATCAGAACAAATTAATTCCTTATCAATTTGCTAGCTTTTATCTTGAAACATAATATTTGTTTTTACAGGCTCCCACTACCTCAGGTGAAGGGTGTTGTGATAGGGGAACATTTGTGCCCCATCATATACCAGTCTCTACCTGGGGGGTGGGGGAATGTGCTTTTTTTATTTGGACTTGTCAACACACCTGTGCCATGTTTTAAAGCGGCACAAGTACATTTAATAAATGCTTGTCATTTGAATGGGAGATCATCCTTACTTAAAGAATTTGAGGTTAAGTTGAACAATAATGAATTCATTTGACCTTCACTGTTATGTGAATCGAGAAATAAATATGATGTTACATCCCTCTATTGTAAAGAAATGGCCACAAATAGCATGTTCCATGCCTCTGGTACCCTCCCTTTATATCATATTAGATCAGTTCCGTATGGTCAACATTTAAGACTTCAATGAAACTGTTCCTAGGAACATGATTTTAAGTTGGAGGCTGATAAACTACACAAAGGGGTTACAGCACCAGAGTGCTAACAACGGTACATTTACAGGCCAAAACACAGGATAGAAAGAACCCAATCTTTAAAAACAAAGTAGATCATAAAGAAAATGATAATTCAACAATTACACAAATTACCAGAAATACCAAACAATATCAGACATATTATCTCTTTAAAACGGGTATCTCTTTAAATATGACACCATTTATGTTGGCTTCTTAACGAATATCCAGAGAAGAGCTTGTTTATTGAAAAGGGCCTTATTATGTAGCCATTTGGACATCTAAGGACGCACCTATATACCTTCTATTAAAGGAACCTTTAAATCGTGAGTCTTGCAATCATTGCAGTTATATATTAACAACTAAAGAATTTAGACTACCTAATGGGGAACTATTTGTCCCCAAACATTTTGTTAATTTCTTTATGGTGGGGGTGGTATATTTGATGATATGCGTATGTAATTCAATCTATGTAGGAAAAACAAAACAAGAGTTGAGAAACGGAACATATGATCATTAAACAGAACAGAACATCAAGACATTAAAGATGGGGACTTGTGCTCCTCAATTATGTGTCACTTTGATGTATAGTTTTAGACCAGAGATAACTAAATGGCAAACCATAGTCCAGACATGGACCAAGTGGCAGTTTTGTCCAGACTTCAATCGCACACCTGCACTGGGTTATGGTTGGTTGACATTGAATGTGCAGGCCCCCCTCTTCCTCAGTCATTGGATGCTATGACCACCGGTGTCCTAATAATCAATGACATCATGTATCCTCCTCCTCTGCAGTCATTGGTTGCTGGGACTCCTCCGCCTGCTCTGACTCCCTTTGCCTACTGTATGTGGGTACAATAATGTAAAGGGGTTCTTTGAAGGGGACAGCTGATGTAAGGGGGCACTCTGATGGGAACAACTAATCATTAGTTGTCCCCATAACTGTGATGGCAACACTTAATATTTAGTTGTCCCCATCAGAGTGATTACATTAACTACAAAAGTAAGGCACACTGTGATGTGGACAGCCAATGTAAGGGGGCACTCTGATGGTGACAACTAATTATTATTTGTCCTCATTGGAGCACCCCCTTACATTAGTTCCCCCCAGCAGAGTGCCCATGCAATGCGGGAGTTTAGTGGGAGATAAATAAAGAGGGGCTGCATTTTGCCCTTCTCTTTTTGCCTGGGACACAGTGTTGGTAGGGTGATGTTCCACCTTTCATCAGGGGACGCTGCCTAAAGGGCCATTTTACATTCTGGATTTATTGGTACAGGGTAAATTTGGGGGCATTTGTCACCGGACTCCTCCCCCCTTCCCCAAGTGGCTCCATCGGCTAACGAAGGGAAGGGGGGAGGAGTCCGGTGAAATGTGCCCATGGAAATTTACGTTGCAATCAGGTCCTTACATGAAATGATATGCTGCTGCTACTTCAAATATTAAGCCAATACTTATGTTTAAATCACCTTGCCTGATTGAACCCATTTTTGTCTTTTAAAATATTTGTGAGCTCTATTTTTACTGTAATAATTAATTTTAACTGTAATATTTTGATATTTACATTGTCGGTTGCACACCTAAAAATCCCTTTTTTTCTTTGGTTCATATGTTTTTGTATATTTTTGGGATGTGTGAGAAGTGATGTAATATTTCCACCAATCAGTTTTTCTCTTTACTATTGTATTATTTCAAAATACAAAGTCTGTTAATCCACAGTATCCAAAATTACTGATTGTCTTCATTCTCCATATGTTTATAAACTAAAAAGTGAAAACTTGTTTTTTGTCTTGGGTACTTTACCCAGTACATGTCACTTTTTCTTTCTGCAAGACCAATATAAGGAAACCTGTAAGAGATATGTTGAGGCTGCCACTACAAATCTTCTAGAATCTTGCTAGTTTCTTGCCTGTAATTGACTGCAATAGTTCTGAGCCACTGACCCAGAACAAGAATGTAGATTAGAAAGTCAGAATTAATTCAAAAGTAATGATCTGCATTTTTCTTCTCGTTCAGTAACCCAGAAATGATTTAATCTGATGGATATCAGCATGACAGCCAGCCAACTAGAATTTCAGCAAAAGTCACCAATGGCAGCTTCCATAATCATTCAGTAAAGGTTTCCTTTAACCCCTTCACGACTGGAGACGTACACTGTAGGTCTCCATCGTGAAGTGCCCAAATGACTGCTCACATACACTGTATGTGAGCAGCTATTCAGGGTTTTGAAATGCCGTTAACCGCTGAGAATCAACTGTTACCTTTCATTAATGGATGCCTCAGTAATACATTCTTCAGCCAGAAATATGTAACAATGTATTTCTTTTGCTGAAATGTATCAGATTTCTGATTGTCTGAGAATGATTAGAAGCCTAGTGAGATCTAATCCTGTCATGCTGTCAGTATCAGTCACTAAGGTTATTATTGGCTGTTCCTAAGTTTGGAGCAGCTTAATAATAGCCCATTTTTTTTAAAGGTATTAAATTAGCAAGCAGTCAGCACTGCTTGATATAATTGACAAAATAAGTGTCAAATTTTTTTTTTTTAATTTAACCCCCTCATGACAGCATTGCTCAAAGTATGTTGCTGTCCCTAAGTGTGACAGTTAGTGACACTTAATGACATTGATATTGTAGGCCACCTAACCTAACCATTATTAGTTTTTAGAGAAAAAAAATACAATGTTAGCTTTTAGTTTTAGACTGAAAAGTACAGAAACATTTCTGAAATCCTAGGCATGTGAGGTGTTTCCAAAAAAAGGACAAATGAATTATTATTTTTTAGCTGTGCTATCTAAAAAAATCAAAACTGGGGAAAAAGTGTTTTCTTTACTTACTTACTGGTGTTGGTCATACAAGTGAGGCGTTAGGGCTATATATTAATATCATATAGGTGTGCCTATCTTTCCACTAAAAAACAATATACTGTAAAATATGTGTGGGTGCACTTAGTGAGAAAGTATATTACTGATGTGGAAGAATCACACAGCAAAAATGTAAAAAGTGCTTCAGTCATTTACGAACTGAAAAAAAGCTCAGTCATGAAGGGGTTTAAGTAGATGTTGGACCAAAAAAATGCAGTACATCTCTGCAATACATGCACATTTCCCTATGTTTTCTCCCTTTAGAGACCATGCAAGTGCAGAAAAAAACTGCTGATCTCCAGCACACAACACACAGACCCAACCCTGTGTGACAATACAGCATTTTTGTGAACTAATTGGTGTCAGTCCTGCACAGTTTTCTTTAACCACTTGAAGATCAAGGTGTTACTCCCCCTTCTTGTCCAGGCTATTTTTTAGTATTCAGCGTAGCAGTACTGTGACTGACATTTATTCAGTCTTGCAACGCTGTACTGAAATTAATTTTATGTAATTTTGTGTGGGACAGTTAGAGCTTTCTTTTGGTGGTATTTAATCACCACTGGGGTTTTTATTTCTTACTAGAAAAAAGTACTGACAATTTTGAAAAAAAAATGTTTTCCCTATGTTATTTTATAAAACATTTATTATTACTTAAAATTTTGGTAAAATATAAAAGATGAGGTCAAATAGACACCAAAAATGTCAAGCTTTAAAATTGTGTGAACCCATGAAATCGCAAAAAGCTACCATACCTAAAATTGGCCATAGGCAGCGGTTAAAAAGCTTTTACCACTCATGAGTTCAGTGTAACAGTGATTAATGACTCTAGAATTATTGCTTGCCCCCACTAACGTCCGCGGTGATATGTGTGGTATAATCGTTGTTTTTGCACGTAGGTGCACCCGACGCATATTTACGTTTATATGTGCGTGCACGCAGGGGTGAAGGACTTAAACATTTTTTATTTTTGTTACTTTCTTTTATCCGTGACTATTTTTTTTTTTTACACTTAACTTTATTACTATCACAAAGGGGGCTAAGAATCCCCCTATGTGATAGCAAATATACAATGACATGTCCTCTTTATGGAGACATCAGGGGTCTCTAAGACCTAGGGACACCCAAAGAAGCTGATGAAACCGAGATCTGCTTCACCAGCTTTTTCTCTTGATATAGCAGCCAGGGACATGACAGCTGAAGGCGGAAGTTATGTAATCCACATCTGCCTTTAGAGAATGGATGAGTGCTGATATATCCTCCGTTTTCAGTGTAAGCAGCCGATGTGCCAGTCTCGGGCCTGCACGGGGGACAGCGGAGGCTGGGATATCCAGGCAGCGGCGTGGAGGGGGGGGCATCGCGACGGAGGGGGGGGGCGCACACTGTTTGGCACCATACAGGCAATCGGGCAGCTGCAGAGTCACTTGAATGCTTGCATGGAACAGTACTGGCTGTTTAAAACTTTTGCGGATTCTGCTCACGCGCTAGGGTAAGCGCTCGAGCAGAAAAAAACAAAAAACGTACATATATACATCTGCCTGCTGGAAGGAGCTTGCCGTCTGTCCATTTATTTACAGTGGGCGGACGGCAAGCGGTTAACTAATCTTCTCAGACCCTCCACCTATTCTATTCTCTACAACACAGACACTAATTATTATGCAGTTTAATATAAGAACAAGGTAACAAAAAGTGTGCACATGACACAGGACAGTTAGGAATTTCTGACATGATCAATGGGTATTTTTTTCACTTATCGATCATTTAAAAACACAACTATTTCAATTATATATTTGACAGACCAAAAGGTAGCGAAGAACAGAAGTTATTTGTTATGGTTGACATGTGTAAGCTTTAAGTCAGCTTTTTTTTTTTTTTGTACTTTTCAAAGTATTTTATTGGTTTTTAACAATTTTTACAAAGAAGTAAAAAGATGTAACATTGGTACATAAGCGTTTACATAGACATATGCATACATTAAGGTCATATGCATGTGCATTCAAAAGTGTAATAAAACTAAACTAACAGTCCTGGGACAGCCCCTGTGGGAACCGATCAGTCGAAATGGTATTGTATAGACGTAACAATTCAAGTCAGCTTTAATGTAACACTTATAGACAGTTAAAGAAAATGAAGGACAAGAATATAATATTTTGCAGGACATCCTATACATCACTTTTTTTATAACCATTAAAAAACCCTGAAACTACAGTGCTTGAATGTTTTTGTATCATTGAGATTCTAATACACAAGTTTTATACTCGACACTTTAGTCTCTGTTTAACATTATATATTTAAAACCTACGGGAAGGGAAAGAATAAGAAATATCCTCAAATTATGTAATATTTTATTGTTGCTATGTGCTAAAAAAATAAGAGCTGCACCCCAAAAGGTGGTCACATTTATTTCCTCCAGTATGCTTAAGATAAAACATTATTTAGTGATATAAACTTTGCAAATATGTCTTAGTCTATTGATGAAATGACATGTTTGCTGTCTAGGACAATTTTAAACAGAGCTTTGGGTAAACATTTTATAACCCTTTTAGTGGGGCTACCGCTTGTGCTTGTTTTTGTCTAAATTAAAAAATAACAAAGTTATACTCACGGCTTGCTCTTAGACGGGTCCCTTCCACCTGCTTCCTTCTCCGATGCAGTGATGGCATGTCCCTCAGCGTCCTCACATCCAACACACAGTGTATTGGATGTGATGACTCACTGGACCTTAGACAGCTGCAGCAGAGGGGGGCGAGGCGGAAGCAACTGGTCTAAGAGCAAGCCAGCTTGGAGGATCAGGTGAGTAAAACTTTGTTATTTTTGAACATAGACAAAAACAAGCATTTCAGTGCCAGAGTAGCCCCACTGCAAGGGTTAAGAAAACTTTTACCCAGAGTTCTGCTTTTAACTATATTATGAAGATTTAGCAAAAAGAAAAAAAACCATATACCTTTGCTGTGACGTTATAGTAATAATATATAAATCCATGAATGGTAATATATAAAATATAATTTAACCCCAGCAACGTACAGTGTACGTCACTGGCATCAGGGGTGTTTATACAGACTCTGTTTAAACTTGTAAAGCCAACTGTCAGCTTTACAGTAGTAGCGATTCTGGTGGCTCAGCTCCCGCCAGATCGCTTCTACGGGCCAGT
>NW_017308802.1:67576-95108 GCF_000935625.1 Nanorana parkeri | reverse complement strand
GCGCCCGACACTCCCTCCTTGTTTCCCTGGCTTTGTTGCCCCTTCTATGGGCCTGGGACTGGCTTATTTGGTGTCAGCGGGAAGCTGGGGAGGAGATGGGCGGACCTCAGTTCGCTGATCCCCCTCCCCGTTCTATGGGACCGGGAGCAATGCAGATTGCATCACTTCTGGTCCCATACCTGTCAGTGCTGGGCTCCTGAAGCCCAGCTATAAGCTATTGAAGTGCGATCTGCACTTCAATAGCTTATTTAGAGTGCAAAGATGACACTGGGGGTCTTTTGGACCCCCAGCATCACCTTAAAGAGTACCTGTCACCACCATCTGATATCACATGGGTGGCTTGTAAGCCCCCCTATGTGATAGCAATTAAAGTGAAGTAAAAAAAAAAACAGTTTTTAAAATTAACATGAAATAAAATAATTGTAAAAATAATTTTTAAAAAAAGTCTCCTGCCCCCGCGAGCATGCGTGTCTTCATGTAAACACGCGTCGGGTGTGCCTACGCATGAAAATGACGAACGCGCTACACATGTTGGGTGTGAGAGCAATAATTCTAGGGCCAGTATTTCTGGGCATCTTTAAACTGATGACCTGTGGGAGCTTTTAAAGCGTTGTCTTTGGACTTTTTGTGGTACTGAATTTTGTCGACGTTTCACAGATGTACACAATTTTTTACCTGGGCATGTTACATAGTTACATAGTTATGTAGCCAGTTCTCTATCCACGTACACACCACCTCATCTATGCCCATAGCCCTCAGCTTGTGTAGCAAGCGTTTGTGTGGTACCGTATCAAAAGCCTTTGAGAAATCCAGATATACCACATCCACCGGCTTACCTCCGTCCATATCTCTACTTACCCCCTCATAAAAAGTTAGCAAGTTAGTTGGGTATCTATTTACTCGTAACCTTCTTTTATATTTAATTTTTTTTAAATTGGTATTTTATTGTGTTTTGAGGCATTTAAGTGCATTTTTCATTACAACTGCCACCATTTTATTCTATTGGGTCTTGGCTTTCAGAAAATATATAATGTGTGGGGGTTTTAAGTAATTTTCAGGCCTAAAATGTGGAATATAACATGGGTGCAAAAAATGGGAAAAAGGCCTCAGTCATGAAGGGGTTAAAGTCCCTAATATATTGAAACAAATGGAATAATAAAGATTGTTGTAGCAAGTGTATTTTAGCAAGAGGTATTATTTAATGTAGAAGTTAGACTTCATCAGGTTAAAAGACTTTTGTTTAGGAAATTATAGACTTCATTGAAATCTAAAGTTGTATTGCTTTTTCATCAGGTAACTTTTTGTTAGTCAATTAACTTTCATCTGACATATCTTTTGTTTATATATATATAGATATAGATATATACACACACACATCTATTTATATGTATATACATTTGTACAAAAGTCTAACCTAAATGTAATCTAATAATTTATGCTAAACAGCTGATAAACATTTTTCTTACCTGCACTCACTTGGTTAATATGCTAATAATAGGAAAGAGAGAGAGAGAAAAAAAAGACTAACAATTTAAACCTAAAGGATAAAAAAAAACGTTAAAGGGACTAATACTAATTGCACAGAAAATGAAAATAATGTATTTTTAACCCTTTGCAAAAACATGAAATCCTCCTTTAGCTGTTTAGGGATATGGAATTCTGCTGATGTTTATGGCAAACATAATTTTCTGTTGCTTTATCTATGTAACAATTACTGTGTACTGTTCATTTAGTTGGTGATGCCAGGAACACTGTAGCTACACTATACAAATGTGAATGAAAACATTTCACATTTCAGGTAGTATGCCATGATATTTAAATAGTAATTGTTGTTATAATTCTATTTTCTGCTTAAAGCAAGAAAGGATGTCATCGGAGCAGATTCACAACTACTGTCTTACTTTTCTAGTGCATATATTCATTTTGTAAAGTGTTTAACCAATGAAAAAAAGTGTATCACCAAACAAACTTTTTTTTTTTTAATTGTATTTAAAGTGGGCAATAGTACAACATCTTCCAGCTTTTTACTGCTGTCTGGGGCTTCAGTTGGGGAATTCCACACAACCCTGTCACCAGGACGGTAAGTGGGTGGAAATCTCTAACTGGGACACAGGCACTAATTAACACTATTTTAGAAGTATGGAAAGTTTCAAGTAGAAACCCTATCAGCTTTTTAACCTGTCAGTGTCCCCACTAGAGACTTTTCCTCAGATCCTGTCTTGGTTACAATGTTATCATGAGGACATAGAGTGAGAGCAAATGTCCCTAGTGAGGCTTCAAACAGTAATAAGGTTTTATCCCTTTCCCCATGCTAAAAAAAATAATTAGCTACAGTTGCAGTTAAAAACTAGGACTTGTTTACCAGTTTGAGTTTACTAATGTGAACCTCATAGCGTATATTTGGCATAGGTGGGCTTCTTCAATATTGTAATATTGCAGTTACTATGTGCAAACTGCAGTAGCCTGTAGCAACCAATTAGATTTTTTTAACTATGGAGAGATCACTTAAGATATCAGTTCTGCTTGGTTGCTTAGGGTCATTTGTTTTATCCACACAAACACACAATTCTTTCATATCTTTTAGCGGGCCTTAAAAGCTGTTTGTAGTGATCACCATTACATGCCATGTATGCCATGCAGGAAACCTTATTAAGGTGGAAATAAACCTTTGGATTCAACAAAAGGAAAATCTTTGTTATTCACAGTGATGAATAGACCCCCTTCCACATAATACTTACATGGATACTTGGTCCTATTTTGTTTCCAATGCAGCCAAAGTGCAGTCTGAAAATGGCTTCCCCTTGTTTCTTGGAGTGGTAGCTGGGGATCTGACGTTACAGGATCCCTGTGTTTAGAACTCCCATCACTCCAAACAGACTTGCACAGTACAGAGCACTAGCACACTGTCTGTTTTTCCAGGCTCACTGGGTCAAATGTTCACTGGAAAAGGACATGTACATGCTTCCTCTACACTATGCACTGTCAATCAAAGCT
This sequence comes from Nanorana parkeri, assembly GCF_000935625.1. NCBI lineage: Eukaryota > Metazoa > Chordata > Amphibia > Anura > Dicroglossidae > Nanorana > Nanorana parkeri. Next base: position 92,114 of record NW_017308802.1, on the reverse strand, counting down.
TCAGGTGGGCTAAGTGACACCATGGATGGTGTAGCTAAAAGTGACCAAAAGATTCATGAAAGATGGCAGGAAAATGGGAGCACATCCAGAACACAAACTTTCAGGTGCACATGGCATTCTAAAGTTTCTGTTTTTAAAGGTGAACTTCCACTTTAAATGTATACAACAACAGACTTAACAATGCTAACAGGAGCTTTATAAATTTGTGGTCCACAGTAGGAAATTGTGAATAAAAAGGAAACTGAGACTTGTTTTATTGCCAAGATAATATTGAATAAAAAATGCTGCAAACTGCTTTTTTCCACTGACTTTAAAGTTCAGTGCTATCATACTACTAAAATGTCATGACTTGCAATAAAATATTCAAAAACAAACCTCCCTTTCTGATTAAGTGTAGAATTAGATGTCACATTTTCCTACAAGAGTGTTAGCCCATATGTACATGATCCACAAATTAGCTCAAAGAAAAAAAAAAGGTTGATCACTACTGTATTATATCAAAACCTTAAAATGAAAAGAGAAAAAAATTGTTAGTCATTTTAGATTCACATACCAAGTCTCTAATTAATCTACTAAGAAGCATATTTGTTACTGATTCCATGGAAAATGTGCCCAACATTTGCCTATTTTGGGTAGATTTTTCACATTCACTATATGGCAAGTGCAGTCCCCATGCTATGCTGATATCAGCCAACTTGCCCTTCAGCACTGGGGGGGTTAGAGAGGGTTCCCCAAAATCAGAATACCTACTCACAAAATACCTTTGCTCAGATACTGATGGGTACTGGACTCTTCGGCACGCCTGGTGTCCAGGAGTTCCCTGTGACATCATTGCCCCTATTTTAATTTTAATTTTAAAAAACTTTCTAACACCAATTTGAACTTAAGAAAGGAGGATTACTTCCTTCTCTGCTTCAGGTACTAGATTGAATGTCACAGGACATCTTTGGGCATCGCTGGAACTTGGAAAGTTAATATTAGGTAAAAAAAAAAAGGGTATGCTAAATGGTATTAGCATGGTTGGGGGGCTGCACACTTGTTGCTCTTTTGCTATGGGAATACCAGCCTGTATGCATGGTGTGCCAGGCTGGTTAGTTCTGGGACAGGAAGGGCACGCATTTCTTTTAATTTTTGTTTTTCAGTAAAGATTATAAGAAATCACATGCTGCTATGGGGTTGAAGCTGTATGGGGATGCATGGGGTTGAAACTGTGCTTATACACAGTTTCAGCACAATGAATAGCACGTGTCAGCATATAAATGAATGGATTCTGCTTCATAACAAGATGGGGCAAAATACCCTCTCTTGTACTGAAAAGATTTGTCATGTAAAGATTTGAATATTGAGCAAATCCCATTTGGGGGAATTTCTGGCAAATCCTTGCTAAATATACCCTTACGTCTAAAAGCCTATGAACAGTAATGATCTTGCCCACTCTCCAATAGAAACTAAACATTCTGGAAAATCCCACTAGTATTGATCTTGCCAAGCCAGGAAGGCCAGTATTTGCACTTCTTTTTAGACTTTGAAGCAGGATCCTTTTCTTTGAACATTACAATATTATCTGCATGTTGTGGAAGTTGCATTGTCCACAGTACATTAAGTATTAAGGACATACAAAAAGTAACTGGGGTTAGCAGAATGTTTTTTTAATATGATGATAATTTCAGTAATGCATGCCATACACCTCATGACATACATATAATAATAATCTGTCATTTATGATGTTCTGTATCTGCAGTAGTGATTACTGAAAAATTTGAAATCTGCGCTTATGGAAGGGTTAAGTGTTAAAGCTGCTGCGCTATAGTTTTTAACGACAATGAAATAATGAGTGTGCAGCGCTGTAGGTGTTTTATGTGTTACACATCTATTAACGTGCTAAAATCCCTACAATGGGTAAAGTGTAATCCCTTTTTCAGGGATATATAAATATGAAAAAATTGTGTTTAAACAAATACAAACAATATTGGGTGGTCCTAGGGTCTTCACATAGCAATATCCTTAATTATTAAAAAGAAACAAGTGCCTCATAAAATCCGCTGTGTAGCTATATAACAGCCAACTTAATCAAATCCTATACAATAGTCAGTGATAATTCATCAAAAATAAAATTCATAAAAAATAAAGTTCATCAAAATAAAGTTCAATTGTGATGATAATGTGGAAAATCCAAAGTAGAAAAAAATGAAGCCCAGACAGAAATATTTCAACACCGCTGTGCAAGTGTCCACAAATCCCCCTCTGGGGTGCGCACTTACCCCACTGTTTGTAGAAAATAGACAGTGTAGATGATTCTATGCGTCCACATTCAAGGTATTCTATCCGGCAGTATCCCATCACTCGAGCATTTGTGGGATCATAAAAGAAAAACTCCTCATGGTGTGGCAAGTATACACGTTTATTTAAAAAAACATAGAAAACTCACAGTTTAAAACAGCAAAAACCGGCCGGTCAAACACAGCCCCAAATCCAGCGTCCGCCAAGCATGTACTTCCATGTACTTCCTGATCGTGGTATCATATGGAATAGGCCCGCCTGCTTTTATCTCCAATAAATTTCTATGGGAACTGCTGAAGACAAGAGCTCTGAGGACCACCTAAAAGCTAGGAGTATGTGGTGGATTTTTTTTTTAAATCACTGTCATTTCATACAACAATATAACATATTCAGAAAATTGTGTGGTGATTAGTTTAGAGTTGCATACTTGACCTACGTTAGAGCTGCTTAATATATTGGTACCATACCATACAATTTGCTAAACCAACTTCTCTTATACTAAATAATGGAAATGTTGACATATTTAAAAGACAGAGAAAGAAAAGGTTACATAGTTAGTCACATTGAAAAAGACACATGTCTATCGAGTTCAACCTAATACAGATATGAAATTTTAAAAAAAAGCCTTAACAGAACACTATGCCCACAATTATCCACTGTTGATCCAGAGGAAGGCAAAAAAACCCTATAAAGCATGGTTCAATTTGCTCCAACAGGGGAAAAAATCCTTCCTTATCCCATAAGGCAATTGGATATTCCCTGGATCAACAATCTCTGATGCTTAATATACCTATCTGAGCTCAATATCCAGTAATATTCTGTGCATTTAGGAATACATCCAGATTTTTTTTTTTTTAATTAACTGAGTTAGCTTGAACTAGCTCCTGGAAGAGTCTATTCCACAGTTTCACAGCTCTAACTGTGAAGAATCCTTTCCGTATGCAAAGGTTAAACCTCTGTTCCTCCAGATGCAAAGAGTGCCCCCTTGTCCTTCGCAGTGACCTTATTTTTTTGTTATATACATATTTATTAATTTTCAAACAACACTCCGTACAATTCACATATTACATCATTGACAAACATACAACAATAAATCAATAAAACCAGACAATGGGGTTGATTTACTAACCTTATAAACACACCACGAATGTGTATACACCTCTGCAGTGTGTTCCCTCCCAGCATGATCTATGGGTGGAATCTAAACACCTTTGTAATGTGTACACACCCAGCAGGTGTGTTGTGCAAAGCCATGAATGAATTCCAAGGTGATGTTGGGTAAATTAGCTCTATGTTGTGTTGCTTGCGTTGATGAATGCAAGGAATGTAAATGCATGAGCTAACCATTTTTGTCTAAACTGTGAAGCAGCATTATATATGCATCATGTGCATGATTTTTCCATATATGGCATTAGTGGAAATATACTTTTAGAGACTTTTTGGTTAATAAATACGTTTTGCTGTGTGAAAATCACACACACCTGGTGTGTGTTTAGGTTAGTAAATCACCCCCAATGTGTTACAATAATCCCCTCTAGCCTCTATTTTCTTTACCAATTATCCATAAACCAAATCATACATATACAGAGCCATGCTCACCTATTTCATCCCTTTAACATAAGTGTTTTTATTTATAATTATCTGTGATAGTGACAGTAATATTTACCTTTGGTTTAATTACTTTAGTGTTTCCATTTCTTTATACTGTGATGGTGTATATCTTCCCACAATAATAAATAATGAGTGAGACAAATAATTAAATAGGTAAGATATTATATACATAAATGCATCTTAAGGTGCCCGTATTTATAGAAAAACATGAATATTTGTCCTAAAAGTGTTCAGAGAAAAAAAAATGACATTGCTAATCAGCACAACCCTTCCTTTCTCCACCTTTCCCCTCTCCCTTCCTCTACACTGCCATCCCTTCACTTGACAATGTGTTACGTGCAAAAATAAGGTCGGTTTTCTACCTTCAATTGTGTCTATGTGATGATTCCCCAGTCTAGAGTGCTCTACTACAGCTCTCCCTACATCAATAAATTAGTTCTAGGACTTACTTTAAAAAAATTTAATTAATCAAGGCTTGGAGTGGGTTGTGACACCTTAATTACAAAAAAAAAATATGAACAAAAACTCTTTGGCATCCTAGGCCAACCCTTGCTTTTTATCAATAATTGGAGTTAACCCTAAAAATATAAGAAAATAAAAATTATTTTCGAGAGAATAATGTTTTGTTTTCAAACTCGGATGTGAGAGGTCATTATTAATAGATATTCACCTGATTCCTTGTATCTAAACCACCCCTGCCATATTTCATAAAAGGCTGCATATTTATTTTGGCTGCTGAAAAGCAGTTCCTCCATAGAACAAATATAATTTATTTTTATGAGCCATTCTTTTATTGAGGGAGATTCAATGTGCTTCCAATATAATGGGATCAGACATTTTGCTGAGTTCAATAGATGTGGTGTGATGGATTTTTTATATTTTAACACTGAACTCTCATTTTTGTGACATAGCATTACCCAGGAAAACATATTCATGGGTGATCCCAGTATAGAGGAGATGATCTCTCTAACCTCTGTCCAATATTTGTTAATTACGGGGCACTGCCACCATATATGTGCCATGGTCGCCCTTATGCCACACCCTCTCCATCATAATGGTGAATTATTAGAATCTATTGAGTGTAGTTTAACCGGTGTGAGGTACCATCTCGACAAAAGTTTAAAGTTCATCTCCTCTATTTTGGAGGATACTGAGGTTCTACATACTTGTTGCAGGACTCTAGATTTTCCTTGTTCTGATAGGAGAATTCCCAAATCGTCCTCCCATTGCCGGATAAACCTTGGAGTCTGTGTGGGGTACATTTGCGCTACCAAATGGACCATCAGTGATATACTTTTCTTTGGGCATGATGGACTGGACAATATTACTTCCATTGGGTTTAGTTCAAGCATCGATCTAATTGGTTTAGGTAGAAGTTGCAAGAAATGGGTTAGTTGACAGTATCGCCACTTATCCATCAATGTAGGGAATGGTGATCTGCATAAAATCGGGAGAGGTTTCAACTCTCCTCGGTCCATTACATGATGCAATCATAATATACCTTCCTCTATCCATTTACCAACATTTGTATCTAGATTCCCTGGGTGAAAGTATTCATGTCCTAACATGGGCATTAAGGGTGAGTTATAATTCCATCCTAATTTCTTATGCATTAAATCCCACACAGCTAGGGTACTCCGTACTGGTGGGTACAAATCCTTTGCAGTGCCTCTGTATTGCTTTGGTAACCAGCATACTACACTCAGATCAGCCTTACAGATTTCAAAATCTATTCCTACCCACAACTTAGATATTTTATCAAAGTGCCAATTTAAGAGTCTGGCCAGGACTACTGCCTGGTAATAGCGTTTGAAACCAGGCAACGCTAACCCACCCTGTGATTTTGTCCTAACTAATGTGCTGTGTGAGATTCTCGAATTCTTAATACCCCAAACATATCTTGATATCATTGTCTTTATTGTTCTGAAAAAAATATTGGGTAAAGCAATAGGTACCATCTGATATAAAAAAATACACTTCGGCAATACATTAATTTTAACTATGTTAATTCTGCCAATCCATGAGTGATATAATGAAGTCCATTGTTGCAGATCTTTCCGGACCTCATTCAAGAGGGGAATATAATTATAATTAAACATATCCCAATGATGGGGGGTTAAGTTGATCCCCAGATATTTCAGTTTCGTAGCCTGCCACTTAAAAGGGAAACTTGGGTGCATAGATTCTACCTCTCTGGATGGCAGGTTGATATTCAATATTTCCGACTTATCTAGATTAATCTTGAAATTAGATATCCCCCCATATTCCCGAAAAGCGGCTATTAAATTTGGGATCGTTACTCTAGGTTGTTGAATGTAAAAAAGTATATTATCTGTGTAAGCTGAATACTTTGTTGTTTCCTATAACTACACCGTGTATGTCGTTGTTTATTCTTATATTTGCCAAAAATGGTTCCAAGGATATCGCAAATAGTAGGGGGGATAGGGGGCATCCCTGGCGTGTATCATTTCCCAATGTAAATCCCTTGCTAAGGATGCCATTAACTCTTACATGCGCCTTTGGTACTTTGTATAGTGCCGAGATCCAGCTCATCATTTTACTCCCCATTCCCATATGTTGTAATGTGAGCATCAAGTAGTCCCATGCAACCCTATCAAGCGCTTTTTCTGCGTCTGTTGAAAGTAATAGTGTAGGCTGGGATTGTTGTTTCACATAAGTCATCACTGCCAAATCTGCAATGAGCTATCTCTTGCCTCTCTACCAGGAATAAATCCAGTCTGATCAGCAGAGATAAACTGGTATCAGCGGCAAGATTCTCCTTGCCAAGACCTTGCCAAACAGCTTAATATCCACATTTAATAGTGAAATGGGTCTTTAGCTCCCACAACTCGTGGGGTCTTTATCCGGTTTGGGGATTACTGATATATATGCCAAAGTGGTTTCTGGTCTGAGCGTTCCTCCTCCCGTTAATGAGTTTACATACTTGGCTAACCATGGCAATAATACATCTTTGAAAGTTGTGTAATAAGCCAACGTTAGACCATCGGGGCCTGGTGCTTTTCCTTTTTTCTTTTTTCATTTCGGAGAGGCTACTTTCCAACTCCCCCTACCTCTATCTCCTTTTCCAGTTTACTTAGAGAATCGAGGGGTAGTGAGGGTAATTCGCCCCTATCTAGGTATCTCTTTATCTCCTCTTGTCTTTGATCTAATGTATTTTGCATCAAATTTTCTGACATATTATATAATGTGGAATAAAAATCTTTAAATTCGCGAGCAATTTCTCTAGGGGTAAATGCCATAGAATCCAATGGTTTTATTTTTGGGATATAAGTCTGCATCTTCTTATGTCTCAATGACTTAGATAATACCTTTCCCGGTTTGTTATCCCATTCATATTTGCACCCGCCAACTAGTAGAACTTCTGAAGTGTTCTAGTGTTTAATAATTTTTTTAATTCTTCCCTCTTATTCACTAATTGTTGTAAATGCTCTAGGATCAACGATTTTTTATGTAACATTTCCAGTTCTCTAATCTGTATTAACATGTTATCTATGTTTTTCATACTCTCTTTTTTCTTTCTAGTCCCTAATTCAATTAATTTCCCTCTTATTACGGCTTTATGTGTTTCCCAAAGGGTGGCGGGTGTTATATCTGGGGAATCATTAATAATAAAGTTCCTCATTCAATTTCTGTACATCCGTTGAACTCCATAATAGAGATTCATTAAATTTCCAAGTATGATCTCACGCTATCCCTAAGAGGAGGTTTATAGTAGTTATAACCAAGGCATGATCTGAGATAGTTGCCTCTGCTATTTGTGATGAGCTCAGACTTTCTAAGTGGTGGTGACTCAAAAAAATATAATCTAGTATCTATTATGTACCATTGAGTAGTAGGAGTAGTTTCTGTCCTTTGTGTGCATGATTCTCCAGGTATCCACTAAATGCATTTTATTTAAAAGTTTTTTTAAAACTACTAATTTTTTATATGAGATATTGGACTGCCCTGCTGAGGTATCAATCATAGGTTCAAGTGCGACATTCAAGTCGCCTGAGACTATTATCATCCCTTCTGCAAAATTAGTCAAACGAGAGAAGACATTAGAAATATAAGGAATCTGTTCTTTGTTCGGGCAGTATATGTTCACCGATGTGCACAATGTATTATTTTTAGATCCCTTAATAAATAAATATCTGCCTTGTTCGTCTGTCTGCATGTCTGAAAATATAAATGGAATATTTTTATGGATGCCGATAGCCACCCCTTTGGCTCTGTTAGTATCTGATAGACTATAAAACCATTGTGAGAATATATTCTTACTAAGTCTAGTAGTAGTGGTATGTGTTAGATATGTTTCCTGTAGAAAGACTATTTGCCCGTCTTTCCGTTTCTGTTCCCTCATCACTTCATGTCGTTTACTCTGAGTATTTAATCCTCTCACATTATATGTTATTAAGTTAATTGTGCCCATTTATTCTCAAACTAAGGTAACTCCGATTTTTGCTGAGTTCTGCGTTGGGATGCCAATTACTAACATAACAATACATAATACTCCATATAAACTCAACAGAAATAACATTTATCTATAACAAACCTGGCAAAGAAAAACAATAGAACCCTGTCTTGTGCCAGTTGACGATCAATATAGACAGTGTTAAACATATAATACAAATACACTTCAGTGCATGAACAGTCTTTGGGGGTGATTTACTAACCTAAACACACGCACGCACCAGGTGCGTGTGATTTTCACACAGCAACACGTATTTATCAACCAAAAGTCTCTAAAAGCATATTTCCACTAATGCCATATATGGAAAAATCATGCACATGATGCATATATAATGCTGCTTCACAGTTTAGACAAAAATGGTTAGCTCATGCATTTACATTCCTGCATTCATCAACGCAAGCAACACAACATGGAGCTAATTTACACAACATCACCTTGCAATTCATGCAAGGCTTTGCACAACACACCTGCTGGGTGTGTACACACTACAAAGGTGTTTAGATTCCACCCATAGATCATGCTGGGAGGGAACACACTACAGAGGTGTATACATGTTCGTGGTGTGTTTATAAGGTTAGTAAATCAACCCCTTTGTCTTCCCCTTGCCCCGACTAGAGGTGAGGGCAGTCAAAGGAAAAAAAAACTTTATTAAAAATATGAATTAAAAAAGAATTTAAAAAAGAGGACTCGAAATTAAAAAGTCAGAAAAAAGAAAGAGAGAGTAAAAGAAATAGAGAGAGAGAAAGATAGAAAGAAAAGGGGGGCTATGGATGCCTCTATACGCCATCCCAAATTATTCAAACTAATTTGTTATAACTTGGAGTGCATATTATTTCCAATACATTATTTCCTGTTAGGGGCGGACCATCTCTGATCTGGCAATTGTGAATATGTATAACTTGAATTTCTCCAACCTAAAAGATTAGGGACAGTAATCTCGAGCTTCGCACAAAAAGATTCTATCTCTTCTGGAAAACGTAAGGTCACAGATTGTCCATTTTTTTAGCTGTTAAACTGAACGGGTTAGCTATTAAACTGAACGGGTAACCTCATCTATATGGGACATCCGCTGCTCTGAGATTGTCTAAAAGAGGCTTCAGCAATCTCCTTCTGGCTAATGTCTCTCCTGTCAGGTCTGAGAAAATCAATAAGCGTGTACCCTTAAAGTCAATATGTGGGACAGTCCTCAGATGTCTCATAATATCCAATTTATCCTCATAATAATGCATTCAGCATAAAATGTGTATGCATCCAAAGTGGATGCATACACATGTGGTGTATCCAAAGCAACACTTTTTGGGCGTCTTATTCTGTGTATGTGATCCAGACAAAGAGATGTGATCTCGGAGCGGCCTAAAATCTGATTAAATATACCTTGCAAAGTGATTTAAAATTCAGTATCGGGTATAGTTTCAGATAGGCCTCTTATCCTCAAGTTATTCCTCATACTTCGGTTCTCCAGATCTTCTATCTTGTACATGGCAGATCTATATTGCTTATTGATTGATCCCAGTGCTCCTTGGAGGTCATGCATAATCTTTTCCTGGGAGTCTAGTCTAATTTCATTTTCTTCTACTCTTTTTAGGAGGTGGGATAAATCACCTCACCTTCCCCACTTCCAATTTAATAGAATGCTCTAAATTCTGCAACATCTGTGAAATGTCAGTTTTACTAGGTAGGGTACTTAGTGAGCTTTCCAACTCAATCCTATCTCCATACCCAGCTGGTTGGGGGGATATAGCCTCGCATAGGGGATCAGAGAAAGTTTGTTGTTTGAAAAGTACCAGTGGGAGGTCTTACCTCTGCCTCTGCCGACCACCTTTCTGGAAAAGGGCTTGCTGGCTCTCCCTGTGTTTCCCCCTCCACCATCTCTGCCATCAAGTATCTCCTTAAGGTCCCTGGGGTGGAGGCTCCTGTACCTCCAGATCTCTGTCCCCTCTTACTTCTCATTGTTGCCTTTAGCTGCTGTATCTTTGCCGGTGTCTGTGATGTGATGTAATGTCACCCGGCGCCGATACCGCAATACTGCCGCTCTTTAATAAGCTTGCTGAGCTCAATCAGTGCTGATTCTGGACCGGTCCCCTCCCCCTTTCGCCTCCACTCCGCTGCTCCGGCTCAGTTATTGCCGCTACAGAGCAGGCCCCCCTCACCGCTGCACTCCACGAGCTGTCGGTGTTACGAAGCAAGCCACGCCCCCATTAGGTCAGCTATGCTCCTCCCGGGGAAGTCGACATCAGCCCAGGTCTACCCTTCGCAGTGACCTTAAAGTGAATAATTAGGCACCAAGCTCACTATATGGACCATTTATGTATTTATACATGGTGATCATGTCCCCCCTTAGTTGCCTCTTTTCCAGAGAGAACAAATTCAGGTCAGCTAATCTCTCCTCATAGCTGAGCTCCTCCATGCCTCTTATGAGTTTAGTCGCTCTTTTCTGCACTTAATCCAGTTCCACAACATCCCTTTTGTGAACTGGTGCCCAAAACTGAACTGCATATTCCAGATGAGGTCTTACTAATGCTTTGTACAGGGGCAGGATTTTGTCTCTATCTCCGGAGTCTAGACCCCTTTTAATACAAGAAAATATTTTGCTTGCTTTAGAAACTGCAGCTTGACATTGCATGCTATTATTTAGTCTTGGTCTACCAGTACATCCAGATCTTTCTCCATCATTGACTCCCCCAAACATTCTCCCCCTAGAGTGTATGACACATGCATGTTTTTAGTCCCCAGGTGCATAACTTTACATTTATCAAAATTAAACCTAATTTGCCAAATAGATGCAATCAGTGCATTCAGATCTGCTTGTACGTTGGAGACATCCTGTAAGGACTGTATTCCACTACATAACTTGGTGTCATCTGCAAAGCACTTTTAATCCCAAGCTCTATGTCATTTATAAATAGATTAAACAATAAGGGGCCCAGCACTGAACCTTGGGGGACACAACTAACAACCTCAGACCATTCAGATCACCATCATTGATCACCACTCTCTGAATATGGTCTTTAAGCCAGTTTTCTATCCAATCACAAATCGAATATTCTATACCTACTGACCTTAACTTCTACATTAGCCGCATGTGGGGAACTGTGTCAAATGTTTTTACAAAGTCCAAGTATACTATATCCACAGCCATTCCTCTGTCCAATGCATTACTCACTTCCTCATAAAAAGAAAGTAGGTTTGTTTGACAACTTCTGTCTTTTGTGAATCACTGCTGACTATCGCTTATGATATTATTTCCAAGCAAAAACAATTGTATTTGATCCTTGATCAAACTTTCAAGTATCTTCCCAACTATTGAAGTTAAACGTACAGGTCTGTAATTACTTGCTAAAGATTTTGATTCCTTTTTAAGGATAGGCACCACATTGGCCTTGCGCCAATCCATCGGTACCGAGCCAGTCATTAGAGTCTCTAAAAAGGAGATACAATGGCTTTGAAATTACACAGCTCAATTCTTTGAGGACACATGGGTGTAAGCCATCTGGCCCATGTGCTTTATTCACCTTAATTTTGTCTAACTGTTTCTGGACCATATCAATAGTCAGCCAAGGTGTTTCAGTAAAGGCTATGGCAGTGCTATCCCCATTATGGACTTGAGTTACATCCTGTACCTTGGTGTGCAGAGAGCTGAAGAAGGTATTTAATAGATTTGCCTTCACTTTGTCCCCAGTTACCAACTCTGAGTTATCTTTTAACCACTTGCTGTCCATGGCCGTTCCTAAACGGCCGGACGGGAGCCTTATAGGAGCCGGAGGGCGTCTTAAGACGCCCTGCCCCTCCCCCCACTCGTGTGCGGTGCTCAGCATGCACACGAGTGGGGAAACTGTTAGCAATGTAAACAGCCATCAGTGGCTGTTTACATTCAAGCAATCAGGCATCTCTAGAGACGCCCAAGCGCTTGTAGTAGCTGCGGGTGTGCACCCCCCCCGTACCGCCATCGCCACCACCGCTGCCGGTCCCGTGATCCGCTGGGGACGGCATGGAGACTCTGTTACTGGAGATCAAAGGGAGATCAGTACACGATCTCCCTTTGATCTCCTCTCCAGTCCCCGAATGCAGGAAGTGATGTACACTATATTGCCAAAAGTATTGGGACACCACTTCAAATCATTGGATTCAGGTGTTTCAATCACCTCCATGGCCACAGGTGTATAAAATCAAGCACCTAGGCATGCAGGCTGCTTCTACAAACATTTGTGAAAGAATGTGTCGCTCTCAGGAGCTCAGTGAATTCAAGCATGGTACTGTGATAGGTTGCCACCTGTGCAATAAGTCCATCAGTAGAATGTCCTTGCTACTAAATATTCCACGGTCAACTGTTAGTAGTATTATAACAAAGTGGAAACAACTGGGAACAACAGCAACTCAGCCTCGAAGGGGTAGGCCACGTAAAATGACAGAGCAGTGTCAGCGCTTGCTGAAGGGCACAGTGCGCAGAAGTCGCCAACTGTCTGCAGAGTCAATAGCTACAGACCTCCAAACTTTGTGTGGCCTTCAGATTGGCACAACAACAGTGCATAGAGAGCTTCATGGAATGAGTTTCCATGGCTGAGCAGCTGCATCCAAGCTTCACATCACCAAGTGCAATGCAAAGCGTCGGATGCAGTGGTGTAAAGCATGCCGCCACTGGACTCTAGAGAAGTGGAGATGTGTTCTCTGGAGTGACGAATCATGCTTCTCTGTCTGGCAATCAGATGGTTGTGTTTGGGTTTGTTGGTTGCCAGGAGAACGGTACTTGCCTGACTGCATTGTGCCAAATGTAAAGTTTGGTGGAGGTGGGATTATTGTGTGGGGTTGTTTTTCAGGGGTTGGGCTTTGCCCCTTAGTTCCAGTGAAGGGAACTCTTAAGGCATCAGCATACCAAGAACTTGACTGGCCTGCACAGAGTCCTGTCCTCAACCCAATAGAAAACCTTTGGGATGAATTAGACCGGAGACTGCGAGCCAGGCCTTCTTGTCCAACATCAGTACCTGACCTCACAAAGGCACTTCTGGAAGAATGGTCAAACATTCCCATAGACACACTCTGAAAACCTTGTGGGCAGCCCTCCCAGAAGAGTTAAAGCTGTTATAGCGGCAAAGGGTGGGCCAACTCAATATTGAACCCTATGGACTAAGACTTGGATGCCGTTAAAGTTCATGTGCGTGTAAAGGCAGGGGTCCCAATACTTTTGGCAATATAGTGTATATTACATCACTTCCTGTATTCAGTGTCACTCTCCGGTTACAGATGCCGGTGAGAAGCTGATGAAGCAGATCTCTGCTTCATCAGCTTCTCTGGGGGTCCCTAAGTGACATCAGGGGTCTTGGAGACCTCTGATGTCTCCATAAAGAGGACCTGTTATTTGAATTGGCTATCACATAGGGGGTTTCTTAGTCCCCTATGTGATAGCAATAAAGTTAAGTGTAGAAAAAAAAGTTGAAAAAAATTAAAGCATAAAAAATAAAGCTTAAAAAACTGTCACAAATAAAAAAAATGTTGTTTTGAAACATTCCCATTTTTGTTCTGTGTTTTTGGAGGAAAATATTCCCTCCCACTCTAAGTCTTCAAGAGCAGCCCTGGTAAAATTTGCTCTCCTGAAGTTGTGTTTTTATTTTTCCAGTATGTGCATGTTGTTTACAACTTAAGTTAAATTAAATCATATTATGGTACTTGCTACCCAGATGTTCTTTTATATGAATATTTGTAATAAGCTCTGCATTGTTTGAGATTACCATATCCAGCAGAGCATCATTTTTAGTTGGGGCTTCTACAAACTGTACCATAAAATTGTCATGCAATTACATGTCATGCAAGGTTAGAGCCTTTTGTTTTTATTGCTGTCTGTGTCACTGGGAATATTTACTCTTTTTTTTTGTTTTCTGGTTAACATTGTCACTAGCTAAAATAATCTAAAACTAAAATAAACACTATTTGTCTGGAGGTTGAGTTTAGGCAGGGTTCAGGGCTTAATCTAGGTTTGGGCCAAGCTAAGCTTCTAGAAATATGAATGGCATAATGGTCTATAGGTGCAAGCTACATAAATATACAGTATATCTGCTAAGCTTGTAATGTTACATTGACATTTTTCATCTTGACACAATAAGGTCAGAAGATTATTAGCCTAAATACTGTGTTCTATCTCCTCCTTTTCTTTGCTGCCAGAACAAAAATAACCTTTCTAAATTCCTCTTCTTGAACCAGTATGTGATGTGCAGCAAATATCCTCATCTTTTTCCACTACCAAAATCTCTGAATACCTTTTGCAAGATCAACTGGTTTTCCTCAGAACATTTTCTTCCTTTGCTTGTTGTGGGTAGAATGTTGTAACAATTTCTATAAATACTGTTAAAAGTAAATAATTTAATCATATTTACCTATTTGCTTAGGTAAAAAAAAAAAAAAGACATCAACATGCCCACTCTTGAAGCAATGGTGGCACAATCCATGGAGATGCACTGTGATGCTCACAATTAACCCCTTCATGACTGAGCTAGTTTTCAGTTTCTGTTCATAAATGAACTTTTTAAATTTTTGCTGTGTGATCTTCCACAGCAGTAATATACTTTCTTACTAAATGTACACACACATATTGTATATGTTTTTTTAGGGGACAGAGAGGGCTATATAATTATATCAAACATGTGTACCTAACGCCTCACTTAGTTAGAATAAAATATAAAAAATGAGGGGAAAAACTAGAAGAAAACACTTTTTTTCACAAGTTTTGATTATTATTTTATTTAGACATTTTTTATAATTATAGTATAAAAAATATATGTATATATAATTTTTATTTTCCTAATCTTGTTTTACACTTTTATTTTTTTTAAAGTTAAAAAAACAAAGCTTTTTTTTGTCAGTTCATATCAAGCAGTCACTATAACAGCTTGATAAATTAACTTTTTAAATTTTTGGCTATTATTAGGCTGCTCCAAACTTAGGAACAGCTAATAATAACCTTAGAGACTGATCCTGACAGCATGTCACATTCAGATCTCACTAAAGGTCTTTGATCCTGCTCAGACGATCAGAAGTAATACATTTCAGGCAAAGAGATACATTGGGGGTGATTTACTAACCTAAACACACGCACGCACTAGCTGCGTGTGATTTTTACACAGCAAAACATATTTATCAACCAAAAAGTCTCTAAAAGCATATTTCCACTAATGCCATATATGGAAAAATCATGCACATGATGCATATATAATGCTGCTTCACAGTTTAGACAAAAATGGTTAGCTCATGCATTTACATTCCTGCATTCATCAACGCAAGCAACACAACATAGAGCTAATTTACACAACATCACCTTGCAAATTCATGCAGGGCTTTGCACAACACACCTGCTGGGTGTGTACACACTACAAAGGTGTTCAGATTCCACCCATAGATCATGCTGGGAGGGAACACACTACAGAGGTGTATACATGTTCGTGGTGTGTTTATAAGGTTAGTAAATCAACCGCATTGTATCTCTTGTATCTCTTTGCTTGAAATGTATCATAAACATCTGGCTATCGAGCTGTCAAAACAAATAGCAGAGAGGTGAGTCACTCTGTTACCTCTCTGCTATTTTCAGCTGTCAAATATGGGATTACTATTTAGTGCTCCCATATTTGTATGTAACGGCTTCATTCTTTCATTAATGAAAGAGAGAAGCTTTTACAAAAGCTTAACTATTTCATGAATGAATGCCTCAATACTGAGGCATTCATTAATGCCTGGTAACCGCTGAGAATCACGGGAGACGTACGCTGTACTTCTCCCGTCACGAAGTGGTTAAAGAATTACTGACCTCAATTAAACAGACTACACCAGGCAAAAGTCCCTGACCGAACAGCTTGACTTCCCAATATTATAAGACGTCCTCTGACATTGTGGTTCCACATCGGCGTATAATTTGATTGGCCTATTGAACCTGATTCCTCCCCAGCACCTCAAAGCCCATATTAAAGTACTCCTGAAGGAAGGTAAAGATCTCCAACTCTGCACCAGTTACAGGCCAATCTCATTATTAAACCTCAACCTAAAAATTTTCACCAGGGCCCTGTTGAACCGCTTTCTCAGTTATTTATATAGTTCTAGATTCTACCTCTTATAGGCTGTCGTGACCGCATGTTGGGGTTGCTGCAAGCCATCTATTCCACACCTTCTGCGTGGGTCAGAACAATGGGATGCATCTCTGATAGTTTTTCAATCACCATTGGAACCCGACAAGGGTCTTTGTTTCTCCAACTAATTGGTCTAGACCTTGGAACCTTTTATTGGATTTGTTCAGGTAGACCCACTTATTAGCTGGATTTATATAGGTAACATGGAACATAAAACAGCAGCGTTTACCAACAATCTGCTCCATACAGATCCTCAGGCTTCTCTTCGTAGATTGCTGTCCCTGTTTGAAGAATATGGGTCTCTGTCCAATTTTAAGTCACTTTTTTCAAAATCTTCAAGAAATCAAAAGTTGTAACAATTAATCTACCTGGGGCTACAGAGAAAATACTAAAGAAGGGATTTTCCTTTTCAGTGGCGCACCTTATATGTCCAATACTTGGAAATTACATTTTCATTAGATTTAACTATCTTATATGCTTTGAATTTTGGTGTGTTATAGGATAGGCTGCGGACTGAGCTGATTAATTGGTGAAAGATTTCTTTTACGTGGTATGAGAGAGCAAGATGCATATTTTTCCTAGTCTGTTATACTTATTTCAAGGTATACTGATAGGACTCCTGAGATCCTTTTTCCAGATGTTAGAAACTGCTTTTTCCAGCTTTGTATAGGGTGACAATTGTCCTCAACTCTCTTAGTCCTCATTAAAACCATCTGTGTTGGGCCTAGATATTCCTGATATATATGCAAATTACATGGTTCTCAACTCACCAGAATCATACATTGGCATATTCATTGTGAATTCAAGTTGTGGATAGTAATAGAGCAGGGATGGTCGGAGACTCCACTTTCCTTCATGGTCTGGCTTTGGGATGAGTTCTGGCCAGCTCCTGTTTTCATGTAACCCTTTAATAGACGCAACACTGGGAGTGTTTGTATTTCATTGTTAGGACTTTCTTAAAACTCTACATAGTCCAATGACACCTCTGAGAGGAAATTGTGATTTTCTGCCAGGCAACTCAGCACTATGTTTTGACTCGCTGGTCCTCGACTTGCTCCCTCTCGGTGAAAACCTTCTTCAAACACCAGCGATTTCTACCCAAAGCTGATCTTTCCATATGCTTGAATCACAGGGTTATTCCCTAGTGGTCTTACTTTCAGGTTCAACATTATCTGACGGCTTCTGACGGGAAGGTACACTTTTCCAGATTACTTACCCCTTTTGAGAAAACCTGCTCAGGTGATGGCCCTCTAGGCACCTGAACTCATGCTTTTATACGCTTGTACAGGAGAACAACTCGAAAAACATACCTCTTTTGAAGAGGAAATGGAAAGTGAACTTAACATTACTATTTCTGATGGCTCTTGGTCAGATATCTGTCCAACTGTCCATAAATGTACCAATTACAAATTGGCAACCTTCTGATACAGCAGCCCCCAACTTCTTCATCGCATATACCCCAACGTTATACAATCTTGTTGGTGATGCCATAGTGAAGAAGACTCTCCTTCATATTTTTTGGTCTTGTCTATGTCTTCAAACATTTTGGCACCAGATACACAATTTCATAACACAAATTACGGGCTCTATTTTGCAATTCCTGCCAGAACTTTTCCTTTTGCATTGCCAGGCAGAGTCAGCTTCTGGTCCCAACAAATCACTACATGAACATCTTATCAATGCAGCAAGGATGATTATACTGCACCACTGGAAAGAGGATCACATAACTTCTGTACCAAAATGGATTTCTCAGGTCGACAATGTTTATGAAATGGAAGAATTACTTTTCACTAAACAAGATAAATTGGATCAGTTCAGGACCTTATGATCATGCTGGTTATATTTCACAATGACTGCACATTATACTTGACTGAAATTATCAGGAAATTATCTATAGGCCTACTCATGGCATGGAATGTCAGACCTGTAGCATCTTTGCTTCGGGGATAAGTGATGGACAAACTGGGATGCTCACACAATTTTTCCCTACCCTCCCTCTCTCTGATCTCTTCTTCTGGATCTCAAGATATGATACGCCAGGGATTTGAGAACCATATACTACGGTCAGTTTAGACAGGAGCCAATTCATTTACCAGCATGTCTTTAGAGTGTAGGAAGAAACCAGAGTATGCAGAGGAAACCCACACAAGCATAGGGAAAACATACCACCTCCATACATATGGGGAATTTATCAAAACTGGAACAGAGGAAATCTGGAGCAGATTTGCATGGCAACCAATCAGCTTCTATCTCTTATTTTCAAATCTTAACGGAGCAGACTGAAGTGAAATGCTGATTGGCTGGCATGAGCAACTGCTCCATATTCTGTTTGCTCCAGTTTTGATTAATTCCCCCCACAGTGTCCTCAGCGATTCTGGATTTGAACATGGGACCTTAGTACTTCAAAACAGAAGTGCTAACGTACTTACAGTTTAGTGTAATTAAACTGATGGTTTCTATGACCTACTGCAAATTCTTACACTTTGAACTGCATCAATAAATAATGTTCTTACTTCACACAGCCTTTCTCAACTAGGGTGCAGTGACCCAACGGGTGCCTCAAAATGTTAACATTTGCTCTTCATCCACTGCAGCAGCCTAAGGTCCCTGAGTTATCACTTTATATACACTGGGGAGAATTTATCAAAACAGGAGCAGACAAAATCTTAAGCAGATTTGCTGATTGGTTGCCATTAGCAACTGCTCCAGATTCTAACTGCTCCAGTTGTGATAAATTCCCCCCACTGTGTATAGGATATGAGGACACCGAGGTACATACCATCACTGCAGCAGAGGAAAAGACAGGCAGAAGGGAGCACTGTCACAACTGGCCTGCTCAGAAGTCCAGGTGAGTATAACTTTGTTATTTTTGAACCTAGACAAAAAAGAGCACTTAACCCTTGCAGTGTAAGGGTAGCTTTGCCACAAGGGTTAAGAAAACTTTTACCCAGAGTTCTGCTTTAAAATCTATACCAGACCCATATCTTTGATAAGATGGAGGGAACACACATTTGGTGTTTTTACATTTACATTTTACATTTTAGACTAGGGTGCCTTAAGATTTTGTATCAAAAGTGCCATGGCTAAAAAAAGTTGAGAAATGCTGGCTTAGCATTATTTTGTTCTTATTTTGTGAAGAAAATATAAAAATAAAATTTACTCTATAAATATAAAACTACATAATACATCAACAGAATTCCAAAATAAATATTGCCATTTCAATTCTACAAAGATATCATAAATACAGCTTTACCAGTGGAACAAATGGAGGATTAAAACAACTAAAAACAAAAGCATTACTAAATACATAATTAAATAAAAAAAACGAAAATCTTAGTAAACAATTTTCTGACCTTCTATTAAATACAATTATTTAACTAATCATTTTTTTAAAGAATTATGAATTAATTGTGGAAGAGGAATTAATTGCACTCCTAATTCATAAATAGAAAATTAAATACAGAGGGTTAAAAAAAATTATAAAAATATATATTATAAAGCTCTTTAAGTGACTTAGGATCAGGAAGGGGGATTTAAAAAGTAGCAATTTGTGATGAGCAATAGATTTGTAAAAGTGAAGTCCCTTTAACATTTTCTCCTTGGGAGGAAGAAGTAAGAAATGTTGTGGGCATAAGAAATTCATTGTTAAAGAAGAGCATCCTGGTGCTGCAATTTTTGTAAATGTATGCAGTGCGATGGCACAATGGGAAGGGATGTGTATTATTGTAAATGCTTGCAAAGTGATGCATGTGTCATAGGTATAGTTAATGCCTCTATTAGGCTGGCCATACATGGATGGAATTTCAGATGATTCCATGAAGACATAAAAATATGTATCTAGAAATATGAGATATTATTTGAAACAATCTTTCAGCTTGTTAGAAAATCATTCTCTGCAGATAATTGCAACTGATCACTCTCAAATAATGCAAGTTGTTAAAATTATCACAAAATATAAGTTACTATTGTTCATTCACATAGGATCATTCTGCTTTTAATGCTGAGTTTTTCTTGAGTCATATGCTGAAAAATCACCATGTGCATGGACAGCCTTAGGCCCAAAAATATAGTTTATACTAACAAAATCAGTATATTGCTGTGTATACAGGGTGTTCCAAATCAAGAGGATTTCTTTATTGAACATTTGTAACATTATAGTATTGGAGAGAGAATTACTGAAGAGCAGTTTATCAATGTCTTTTGCTTTGCTATATATCACATCTGGGCTCCTTCATAAAAATTTACTCTAGAAAATGTTTAAAAAATCGAATTGGTTGCTATGGGCAACAACTTGCTATGTTTTTCATACAAGGCCAGTAAGTGCACATAAAAATCATTTGGGCTGTGGATATCAGATTTGATTGCTTATTTGTATGGTTTTGATAATTTAAAAAATTATATTTAAATTTAGATGACTATATATACCTATGTTTTGGGTGAAACTGGTAAATCTATATCTTGTCCATAGTCACAGATTTGATCTAGAGCAGTGGTTCTCAACGTGTATAACCTCAGGACCCAAATGTATCCTTGGTCATTAAGTCGCGACCCAAGTCGCACTGCAATGGGATGCACAGCATTAGGGTACCGCGCATTCAGGTGTGGGCGTACAAACTGTGGGAGGGAGGTGCGTTTGGGCTAAAACAACACATTTCCCACACCAGAATGCACAGCAGGTGCAATTGCATGGTACAGTGCGTTAATTGCATAGAACTATGCGATTAACACACTGTACTAGTGTGAATGGGCCTTCAAAAACACTGACATACATACACAACCACAAACACAATCTCGCACACTCACAGAAATTCTTACACACACATACACACTAACAATTTTTTTTTTTAAGGTCCACCCAGTCTCCCTACCTTACGAGAACTGGGGTCCAGGGTGGGCTGCTGTGCTACAGCTCCTTCCATATGTGCATTGCTTGTACAGCACCTTTGTGCGACTTATAGAAGTGCTGGGAGCCAGAATGTGATGTCACTCCGGTCCTGGCACCTCATATATTTAATATTTCTACAATTTCTGGTACGCCTTATTGGCTAAACCACATCACTATTTAGCTTTGGAGGTCAAAAAAGCAAATTAAAGTTTATATTATTTTTATTACATTAGAGGTAATATGCTATACACAGCAGATGTAATATTTCTAATTTTCTTTATACCTCTTTGCCTAAACCACATCCTCAAATAGCTTTGGAGGACCAAAACATTTTAACATTTTATATTTTTTTGATTAAAATAGAAGTCATTTGCTTTATACAGCATATGTAGTATGTCTACAACTTTTTGTAGGCCTCATTGCCAAAACCACCATTAAGCTTTGGAGAACCAAAACAAATTTAAAGTACACAGCATACGTACTGTAGTAGTTCTACAATTTCTTTCAGTCTTGATTGTCTAACCCACATCCCCTTTAGCTTTGGGTAGCCAAAAAGTTTATATTATTCAGACTAAATGGAAGGAATATGGTGCACACTGCAGGCTTAATTCTAATACATTTCTGGGAAGCCTTATTTGATAAAACACTTTCCTCATGCAAATTTGGAAGGCAGAACCAAAATGAAGTGTGCATTTTTTTAATAAAATGACAATAAACATGACAGACCACATGCACGTATGGATGTAAAAAAATAGACTTTAGAGTTGGGATGCACCGATATTGCTGAAAGTGCCATTTGTGGCCAAAATAGTGGTGCATCTGTGCTTTCTCTCCTCCCCGCTGGGCACTGCTCTGTGTCCCAGCGGGGAAGGAGAGAAACTGTCACAGGAGGCCGAGCGGTGTGGGAGGAGGAGAGCGCTGTGAGCTGCCAGTGTCTCTCCTCCCCGCACCGCCCAGCCTCCTGTGACAGATCAGGAGAGTGATGTGTGGGCGGAGACAGCCATCAATGCTGTCACAGGAGGCCAGTCGGCAGTGCAGGGGAGGAGTCAGCTGTCAGATCGAGATCTCCTCCCGCAATGCTCATTCAGCCACCTGTGACAGCTGAACCAGGATGGAGCGCGGATACAAACACTCAGCGATCAGTGATCGCTGAGTGTTTGTAAATAATTAAGGGCATAGTATGTTTACTGTGTCCTCAATTATGAATGAATGGGAAGGGTATCTACATTGCTTCTTGTTCATTTATGATTGTGGATCTAGTAAAACACACTATGTCCTCAAGTTATGAATGAACAGGAACACTCAGTATAGAGGATTCCTGTTAATTTATAACAGGGGCTGCAGCAAAAGAGATTGAGGACTCTGTTCTCAATCTCTTTTTCTATTTTATAAGGGAAATATCAGGAGTCTGTTTAGACCCGTAATATTTCCACGAAGCCCCTAAAAGTAAAGTAAGAAATAAAATATTTAATACAAATAAATAAATAATAACATTTTAAAAAATGTAAACGTTTATAAAATAAATTAATACAAATAACATATTTGAAAAAATTTGAAAAAGTAGAAAAAAAAACATTTTCGATTTCGACCTGACAATTTTTTTCATTTCGGTTTCATTTCGGTTGTGAAATTTTTATTTCAGCGCACCTCTACTTTAGAGTATATTTATCTCACAGAAAAAAGACAGCCACATTTAACACTGAATTCATACACAGTAATTAAAAAAAGACTTGGTCTCATTTGAAACACATGGCAGCTTTAAATTTAAAAAGCAACAATGGTGTATTACTTCATCAAAAAAAGGCAGCACAATATTTTACTAGCATGCCCAGCATTTAGGCACCTTTACAAAGCTGCAGTTTAATGGGGAGAGACCTGGCAGGTAATAATAAAGAAATCACAGTTCAGAGAGAGATTAGCCACAAATATTCTTGGTTGATGGAGCACTGGGATAGGCGGAAGAATTAGAGACACAGAGCATGATTTAGCTTGCAGCAAACACTAAATTTTGCAACTGAGGATCTGCTGCAGAAACATTATGTATGGCACCTGGACAGTGCAGAAGCACAGGAATTATTTTTAGGTGCAATGCAGTATAGACCCTGAAGAAAAAAAGAAAAACCCTATTCCAGTGCCATAGCACTGGAATAGGGTAGTAGAGGCAGCATAAGATGGTAATGCAGCAAAGTGCCAGGAGTTGGATTATTTTTATATTTGAAATAAACATTTATTGATTTCTCATTTTGTTTATTGTGGATACTACATTGTTGTTTTCATTTTGGCTTGATATCATAAAGTATTTGTTCTAGATAGGGATTGGTTCTTTTTTGTTCTTTGTTTTTTGGTATGTTAGTGCTGCACTGTGTTGCTAATTATATTTTTGTGGTGACAGGAGGTGGTTATGGTGTCAGGCAAGAAGCAGTAGTAGAAGCTAATAATGGTGGCAGGGTGTGTTGATAGTTGCAGGACAGCAGCAATGACAGAAGATGGTAATGCTGTAACAATCAGCTGCAGGGGTTTGGTACTCATTGCTTATCCAGGGCTGGTTCATCTTTATAAAGGTGGGCTAGCTAACTGTGTCTGGAAACAAGTACATTTTTCTCTGTGACAAAACATCACCCTGCACTAAATGACTGTCCTGAAAGCAGACGTGCAGCTCAATTGCATACTGGGATGCTCAGGCCAGTGGTACATCCTCAACATCCAAAAATGTAGTGGGTCATCCATTCTATGGGAGAATGACATCAAAGCCTTGCTTAGGCAGTCTTTACCACCGCTGCTCCTTCTGTTACCAACTGGATGACCCATGCCTCATTGGCCATGAAAGGGGATCCTGTCACTCTGTCACTCTCTAGAAAGGCAGTTAAGAGGTTCTCCCACAACCATCTTTCAGATGGTGCATTCTCTGCTTCCTATGTGATGGGAGGTAGCTCTGGTATTTTCCCCTTCTAATGCAAGTCCAAATGTTTGGCCAACCAGTAATTGATCATATCCTTACTTGATTAAGCCCATGAACACATTTGCCAAAAATTTCCAGTGGCAGAGGAACCTAAGCCCTAGGTGTCACTGAGGACAACAGTGTCCTCAGCTATCACACCCCAGCCAGGTACAACCAGGGCAGCCATCAGAAACTTTGGGGCCCCTTACACAGCTTTAGGCCTGGGTCCCCCCCCCCCCCCATCT
>NW_017308802.1:0-67376 GCF_000935625.1 Nanorana parkeri | reverse complement strand
GCCCCCCCCCCCCCCATTGCCGCATGGTCACGGGTCACCCACTCCGCTCACACACACAATACCCCGTGCACTTGTTTATTCAGATGGTGGCGGCAGGGGTTTGGTTTACATTTTTAGTACTTTTTTACTTTGTTTTTTTACCTAATTTGTTTACTTATCGCCTTTGTATTTTTTACATTTTGATGTATTTACATTTTTTATTTTTTCACTTGACTTCACTGATATTACACAGGAGCCCCTGTGTGATAGCATTTGGAGGTGACACGTTCTCTTTATTGACCCCGTCACCTCCAACACAGGAGTTCTAGCTCAGCACTGTGCTCTGAGTACAGCATTTGTGTGTCACTGCTCACACGGAGCAGAGCAGAAAACGGACGTTCTCTACTCTGCTCCCCGCTCTCCATTCTGATCTAGTTTGCCGTGATCCCAGGTCCTCCAGAAGAGCGGGGGGCCCCAAAGAGCACAGCAGAAAGAGATCCAGCGCGCAGGGAGCGATGTTAGAGGGAGCGGCTGGGGACACGGCCACCCGAGAGAGAGAGGGGAGGGGGAGGAGAGGGAGAATCAGGCTGGTTACAAGAGATTTTGGATGGCTGTACTGCCGCTCAAGATCACCTGTACAAAATGGCTCCCACCCACAACCAGTTTTCTGCTGTTCTGAAGTTTAGGTCATGAATAAAACAATAAAACATGTGATTGAGGCAGGGGAAGGGTCTGTCAGGTAGGCATGCACAGGGCCGGTGCAAGGGTAAACAGGCGAAGGTGCATTTTTGCACCAACCTTCCCCCCCCACCGTGCCCTCGGAGAGCTGGCTATGCAGCCTTACCCTAGTGCCAGCCCTGACCACATTGCTCAGTGGTCTAGTTGGCTTACCCCAAAACATGGAGGCATTACCTCACTAGGAGCAAATTGCAATTTAAAGGCTAAGTTCACTTTGCTGACCATGTTTTATGTTACACCCATATGTAGAGTAAAACATGGTCAGATTGCAAACCCCCCCCCCCACCCCCCAACTACCTGAATCACGGGGCCCTTCTCCCCACAGGCTGCTGTTTCATTTTACAGTTGGACAGAGCCATGCACAGCCACATCATCCAGCCACAGGAAGGAGGAACTACAAGCCCCGTCTGCCATATTGGCAGAGGGGCTTCTAGTTTTAGAGGAATAGAAGTGTGGTGACATTTCCGCACATGAAGTCTTTTAACTCTGCCTCCTATCCATATTACTACATGTCCGTACCTCGGCACAGGCATGGACGGGAGTAGGGATACACCAATACCATTTTTGTCAGGCCGAGTACTGATACTTTTCCTCAAGTATCATGTCAAGTGTCATGTGACAGTTTTTCTAAAACAATACAGAGTAATGATTTTAGGATCGTGGTGGAGTGCCAGAGCATGGCTCCAGCTGCAACTACTGCACCCTGGTAGTTCTGCCACTGACTCCAAGCTGTAAAGCAGGGTTAGCTAACCTCCGGCCCTCCAGCTGTGGTGGAACTACAAATCCCATGAGGCATTCCAAGATTCTCACAGCCACGACTTCCGGAGAGAGATGCATCATCGGATTCGTAGTTTCACCACAGCTGGAGGTTTGCTACCCCTGCTGTAAAGGGACTAAAAATCTCAGCAATACATTATTCAGCAATGCTGAATGGCAACCGGCTATAGAAGACTACAAATCCCAGCAACACATTATACAGCAATGCAAAATGACAACCAGCTATAGAGTACTAAAATTTCCAGCAATACATTATACAGGAATGCAGAATTATAGTATTATCCTGCATTGATGTATTGCTGGGATCTGTAGTCCTCTATAGCCGGTTGCCATTCGGCATTGCTTTATAGTGTATTGCTGGGATCTGTAGTCCTCTATAGCCTGTTGCCATTCGGCATTGCTTTATAATGTATTGCTGGGATTTGTAGTCCTCTATAACTGTAGCTATTATTATAATACCATCAGCTGTAGAGGACTACAAATCCAAGCAATAAACCATACACCAATGCAGAATAATAGGAAGCTACATACTCTGTGCTGCTCCGGGGTGACGGTCTGATGTCTCCAGCAGCGGGTCTGTGCAGAAGGCTGTGCAGGGTCTCGGGAGGGCTGCGCTGGGTCTCAGGAGGAGGGCTGCGAAGAGTCTCAGGAGTAGGAGTGTGGAAGATTTTAGAAGGGCTTTGTAGAGTCTAAAGAGGGCTGTGTGGGGTCTCAGGAGAGCTGTGTGTTGGTGTGGTGCAATTGGAAAAAACAGTGCATGCAATTGCACCTCAGTGGACCTCAGTGGCATTGTGGTAGCATGAATTACACTTTGTGGGGAAGGTCAATTAAGTGGTAATGTGTGTTCATGTCATGGGACCGTGAGATGAAGGTAGGTGGATGGTGTGAATGTTGAAAATGTATTTTCTTTAACTACCCCCCGGCCGTTGTAAAAAAACGGCCGGCCGGGAACTCTCTAGATCTGAGCGGGTGTCTTTACAAATCTGCTCAGCCACAACCACTCGTGCGTGCTGGCTATAGAGCTTGCAGATCGCTTGTGTGGGGTGCCGATCATGTGTGTCCCTCACTCCCACTGTCACGCTGGTCCCGGGCTCTGCTGTCCCCAGTGCGAGCCTGGGACCAGAATAGTGGCTCTGTGACAAGAAATCAGAGTTAGATCTCCCTCCGCTGTCAGAATACGGAAGTGGGTATATTACATCACTTCCGCATTCTTGTGTCACTCTCCAGCATCAGAAGCTGGAGAGAAGCCGATGAAGCAGATCTCTGTTTCATCAGCTTCTCTGGGGGTCCTAGATGACATTAGGGGTCTTGGAGACCCCTGATGTCTCCATAAAGAGGACCTGTCACATATCTTTGCTATCACATATGGGGTTTTCTTAGCCCCCTATGTGATAGCAATAAACTTAAGTGAAAAATTAGAAAAGAAAATTTAAGTTTCCCCAAAAAAATATTGAAAGTCACACATAAAAAATCATTTTAAAAAACAAACTTTTTTTAAAGTCCCCACCTATACATATACGCATGCAAACATGCGTCAGGTGTGCATCTGTAAAAAATCGACGATTGCGCCCATGTTTGATGTCTATTTACCCGACGTGACCCCGTCTTTTATATTTTACAAAAAAATTGGGCAATAATAATTGTATTATAACATAATGTAAAAAAAAATAAAAAAGTCCCAAAATGTTTGGTCATTTTTTCCTTAATATAGTAAAAAATTAAAACCCCAGTGGTGATTAAATACCACCAAAAGAAAGCTCTATCTGTCCCCAAAAAATGATATAAAATTAATTTCAGTACAGTGTTGCATGACCGAATAAACGTCAGTCAAAGTACCGCAGCGCTGAATACTAAAAAATGGCCGGAACAGGAAGGGGGTCTAAACACCTGGTCAGCAAGTGATTAAACATGATTTAGTGGGTATGGAATGCGCTGTGACATCATGATGGGCAAACAGTGTGTAATAAAGTTAGGGTTAGAAGGTAAAAGTGAAGAATGTTTTTTATTCCTGAATAAAATGCAGTATAGTTGTGTAAAATGAAATGTCTGTGGACAGGATAATGCAGCATAAATGCAGCATGTGTGAGTGCTGTGACATATGGAAATAGTGGTTGATGGTGTAGAAACCTTTTATGCCTCATTCATATTGCATTAGGTTGGGCCATCCACATTAGTGCGTTCCCAGGACAGGTGGTGCGTGTGATTGCACGCAGCAGCCTGTTGTTCCCTGTGGGAGGTTGCGGCCGTACGCTGTCATATGCACGCCCATACTCAGATGCAGACAGGATGGATCCCGGACACCCAGACTTGCACGTGCGCATGACAGCGTATGGCCGCGTCCTCCTATAGAAAACAACTGGCTGCTACACACAGCACCTGTCCCTCCCAGGAACAATAAGGGCATGCATGCCACATGAAAGTACGGCCTGAGTTAACGCAGTGTGAATGAGGCCTTATAGGAATGCTATGTGAGTTTTCTGTATAGTGCTGGTGTACATATGACTGAGAAATGACAGTGCAGAGTATAGAGCATATGAGTGAGGCACAGTGTGTAGAATGAGCTGACATCCCCCCATCCTGCTCTGTTTATCTTGAGGCACTGTGGTGTGCTGAAGGTGTTAAGACACACACACTATCTCTCTCCTCACCCCCTTCCCCTTTCCCCAGCTCAGGAGCAGGAGGCAGATCAAAGACACATGACAAACGATCCTGTATACAGGACACACAGCAGTAAGGAGGACTTACTATGAGGAGATCTGGAGATGGGACATTGCAGAGCTGACAGCCAGGAACACAGCACAACCTCATCAGCTCGAATGTCGGCAATCAGAGTAGAGGGGTAGGGGCCTGACAATTACACAGGACGGAGCTCCAGTGATTTTTCCACCCTGCTCGCTGCTTGTGTTGCCTGTATACTAACGCTGGCCCTGGGCATGCACCTAGCTCCATGATTTCTGTCCATTGCACACTACCCCCCTCCTCTCAGTGTCCGTCGGTCTCTCTCTCCCAGACCGACCATGCTGAGAGGAGGGAGGGAAGCATGAGAGAGACCCACCGACCGATGCTAAGAAGCTCTCAGCGTCGGTCGATCTGTCTCCATCACAACCCTGGGGGGGGCAGGACCAGGCAAATGGTACTATACTTATAAGTCTATAGGGAAAAATTATAACTTGAAGCCGGGGCCCCCCGGCTAGTCGGGGCCCCTTACAATGATACTGGCCGTACCCCCCTGACGGCGTCCCTGTGTACAACTCCCAGAGTTTGGGAGGGGTGAAACATAGCCCCAAATGCCTGCCCCATGTCCTCCTTACCACCAACATTCCAACCCTATTCCTCCTTCTTGTGTGCTTCCTGTGCCTGGTGCTACCTCACAAGTGATGAAGTTAAGATAAAGCGGGCCCTGAGACACCAAAATTCCTTCTTTTTCTACTGTTATCGGGCCTCCAGTGCTCGATCTATTACACTATGCAGTGTTTGCTCCAGCAGAAGCACCAAAGGGATCATGTTGCATCCTGAATCAGAAGTCACTGGCATGGGGAAAAATAAGCCGATTGCTGATAGCTCACTAATGCAAGAGTTGAGTTCCCGCATTGGCTTGATAAAGAGGCATTTGCCTCAAAACGCGTAGCCCTTTGAGCCCTTTGACAGTCCCTCTCACTTACCAACAGTTTCCCACTGATGATTGCTGTCATTCTCATATACCGCTCACTGACAGTGCCGTACACTGCAGCAGAGTGGCTTTTCTCCTATCCAGCCGCCAACCTTCTAGCATCTGATAGCGACAATCAGTGTCCAACATGCGGAGAGCTGCGGCAGCCCGACGCCATTCCCAATTGTTGGCGGTTCCCTCCAGCCTCTCTCCCCCGGTCTCCAAGCAGTTCCTCTTCATCTGCTGGCACCACCACTCTTCAACAGCAAACTGTGGGTCACCTCAGTTCACGAATATTACATTCTATACTAAAACTACTTAAAAGGTTGTAGCGCTTCTGTTTTGTCTTTCATTGATTCTGTATGCGGGGTTCCTCTCCCTGTTTTGAGAAGCCAGCACACCTAATGCCACACATTTGTATTTAAACATTGACCCTATTCTCCAGCAGTGCGCTTACCACACGTTTTTGTTTTCTGAAAGCTGGGGTACCCAACTATGCAGCTGTGTACAACCAGCTTGTGGATGTGTGTCAGGCAAGGCACATGTGTGAACTTTCCCTTCTAAAGGGGGGACAGCAGGTTTATGCCATTATTGAATGTCGGCTACTGGTGCTCTCCGAAAGAATAGAGAAGAGTCTTCCTCTGTCTTGGAGAAAGCTACAACTTCAGCTGAAGCTCAATATGTGGCTGCTCCTGATTGTAACAATAGGGTTTGGATGGGGAAGAAGATAGCTTATGAATTGTTCCTCCTGGAGGGTACCAAAAAGAAGTTGCTATATTCTCAACAGTGGATTTTTGAGTTTTGTAATAGGGCGGGAAGACTTTTAGCTTTTTTCACAAGGCCAGAATTTTATCAACCTCAGTCCTCCCCATTGTTACCTTTTCTGGACAGGTACTCTCTACCAACCAGGATATCATGGCTGCTTTTTTGTGTTTCTATAGGGACCTCTATACCTCCAGGGCCATCTACCTTTAAGCAGATCTTGAGTCTTATTTATCTGATGTTTCCTTGCCATGTTTAACCTCTCAGGCACAGAATGAGTTGGACTCCCCTCTGTCTCTAGAGGAAGTGGAGGCTGCACTCTCTCATTTTTCCACACGTAAGACACCTGGCCTAGATGGTTTTCCAATAGAGTGGTACGCCAAGTACAGTAATCTCCTTAGTACACATTTTTTTTAAACAATAGATGTTTATTGAATGTTCAAAACAAGTAACAATAAAAGAAATACAGCAAAGACAAAAGCAGGTGAACAGTGTCTAACATTGAAAATTTTAGACTTCGCAAGCAGAATCAAATAAGGGTAAATAAAGATTTCTGACTAAGTTTAGATAATAAAACCAAATATCAATTATCACATAAGTGAAATGGGAGTGGTTAAGTGAGAGAGTTTGAAATGGATATGTGGAATGTCCACTGCATAGAGGGGGGAAAAAAGCAAGTTCTAAAAGAGGTGAATAAGAAGGTGGATATGAGGTAGAAAAAAGAGAAAGAGAAGGGAACAGAAAGAAAAGGAAAAAGAGAAAAGAAAGATACCACACACAGAAGCAGTAGAATAATTGTGGGCCAAATAAAAAGTTTCACATTTTGCAATAAGGATGATTTGGCCATTTTTCCCAATGTGCATAGCAAAACAGGATAACGTTTTGTACTAAGAGCAAATGTATGCTCGTAAGAGCATTGTAAATTTACCAATCTTACAACTTCAGTAAAATCAGGGGGGGATGGGTCAAGCCAATGGTGGGCTAGTAGAAGTATGGCTGCGTATAGGATATGGGTGACTATAGTACGGAATATGTGTGGAATGACTGACAAGTTGATATGTAAAAGGGCAGTTTCAATAGATGGAGTAATAGGACGGGGAGTAAATTGAGATATTGTTTGAAAAACTTGATTCCAATAAGATCTAATCGAGATACAATGCCAAAACACGTGTGCTATAGATCCAATTTCTTCACACTTTCTACAACACAAAGGGGAATGTGAGGGCGAAAACTTGGATAGCTTGTATGATACCACCTATGTATAACTTTTTGGAAAAGTTCCCAGTGGTTGGCACACCATGACAGGGTAAAAGATATTTGATTTGCTGATTGCCATTGTTCAATAGAAAAGGAAGTTGATCATTCTCATTCCCATTTCAGCATAGCAGTTGTTTTCTGGAAGACATGTGTATCACCTAGAAGGTAGTAGAAGAAGGTTATACCTTTTTTTTTAACAGGGTCGGAGGATTGTAGGAATTGATCACCTAGAAGGTAGTAGAAGAAGGTTATACCTTTTTTAACAGGGTCGGAGGATTGTAGGAATTGATAGGATAGGGGGATCATTTGGGATGCAAGAAAGTGTCAAATTTGTAAATATCAAAATAATTCTGTATGTGGGAGAGCAAATTGGATATGTAGTCTCCATAGTTTTCAGAGAACCGTTGACATAAAGGTCTTGATTATTAGAAATACCTGCCATTGGCCACACTTTTATATCTAGATGCGGGAGAAGGCACTGTAAGATAGTAGGGGATTTTTAATAGTGAGATGAGTCAATGTTTATATAGGATCCGTGTTGCACATCTAGTTTTTATTGTGCCATGTATATCATAATTCTATACTTTGCAATTTAGTGAAGAAGGAGCAGGGACTAGACTATGGGACTGTCCTAATATGTATAGTATGGAGGGGAAGATCAGAATTCTAAATGCTGCTACTCTGTCAGAGACCATTAGGTCAAAAGCAGAGAAATTGGCTATATCCTTTTGTATCTTTTGAGATCATATAATTTCAAAATGGAAGAGGGGTGTTGAATGTCAAGATACAGGATTGCTGTAGATGCCCATGAATAGGAAACTCTGGATTGGAGAGATTTTCTCATGGAAGATTAAATATTTAGTCCAAGGATTTGGGATTTTTTATAATTAATCTTATAATATGATACCTCACCAAACAAGTTAATTAGGGTTTGAGCGGCCGGCAGAGATGTAAGATGATGGGAAAGGGTGAGGATGATGTCATCCACAAACAACCCTATTTTTTTAATTGTAGGACCTAGATCAAGACCTTGTATAGTAGGATTTGAACGAACAAGATATGCTAGTGGTTCCTTCATTAGGGCAAAATTATAGGAGAAAGAGGACATGCTTGATGGGTCCTGTTGTTGATCGGAAAGTCCACCGAAAGTTGGCCAGATAAGAGGACTCTAGCATTAGGATCAGAATATATAGACTAGATTACTGATAAAATGGGGCCAAATAAAAAAAGAAATTTGCGGAGAACAGCTTCCAAGAACCCCCAATATATTCTATCAAAGGCCTTTTCGGCATCTAATGATAAGAACAATGAGGGGATCTCTTTTAACTCTACAAGTTTTAGAATCCTTATAAGGCGCCTAGTACCGTCAGATGCCTGCCGACCATGCACAAAACCAACTAGATCGGATTCAATCAATTTAGGGAGAATAGTTGTGAGTCTCCGGGCTAGGGTTTTGCAATATTTTTATGTTGTATAAGTCTGGGGATGTAGGATCTTTACCAGGTTTCGGGATGGTAACAATTATGCCCTGGAGCATCTCTTTGGGGAATGAACCGGACAACATCGCTTTGTTAAAGATGTACTTAAGGTAAGGCACTAAAGTAGTTTTAAAGTGTTTTGTAATATTGGTTTGCAAATCTGTTGTTTCCGGTGTATTTGTTCAAGGGTAAAGAATCAATAGTAGCAGAGATTTCTATTTGGGTAAAGGGCACAGAGAGAGTTGATGGGGGTTCAGAGTAGGAAATTGAAGGGGCGAAGGAAGGAGTTGATATTGTCAGGGGTGGGTTGGTAGGTGCCAGGATCTAAATGAAGATTGTAGAGAAAGTGATAGTAATTTTTAAATATTTTAACGATATTAGTGGGATGAAATTCTTTATGTCCGGTATCCAGATCTACAGGGCAATCAGTTTTAGTATGGGATCTGCATGCTTTAAGTTTATTGGCTAAATAAGAGGCAGCTTTATTATTAAGGATGTAGGAGTTCAACTTTGCACGTTTTCAAAAATATTCGTATTTATCTAGGAGTAAATTACGTAATGCTTGTCTATCTTCAAGGAGTTTAAAGGACAGTTGGTGGGATGGACATGCTTTAAGTTCTTCAGTTTTCTTTTTTTTTAAGTAATATACATTTTTATTATTAAAAAAGAGATAAGAATATACAAAAATATATAAACATAGAAATAAAAAGCAGACAGTGTACAAATATAGACAAAAAAATTTCTAACAGGGCCATTAAGAATATATAGCAGGCTTGACATCACACAGCTATAAACTAGATACAAAAAATACCAGGGGAGAGCACTGGATGTGCTATACCTGCAAAATTAATGTCCATATACACAATATAGCAAAGAAATTGATGGGGCTAATACTAACAATGAGGTCCAAGGAGAGCAGGAGAAGCCTAAGAACCCATACCACGGACAAAAGTGTTGGGTCTCTGCGCACCACCTCTCACCCTCAAAGGAGAATAACCCCAGCTATAGGCTGGCAAATTAAGTAATAACATCTTAAAAAGATAAGAAGAAAAGAGAAAAAATAAAAGTAGAGAGAAGAAAGAAGAGTCGAAGAAATAACTAGAAGTAGAGAAAAAAAATGTTCAACAGTAGGGTTGTGTTGCGATGCTAATGGATATTTCAGACATCCACAAGAGCGCCTGCTTGGCTATTGACAGAGAGCTGGTTTCTCACAATGGACGGTGCCTTCTAAACAGACCAAACTGGTTTTTGACAATGGTGTGGCTGCCCTATATTGTTTCCCCATTATTCGTATCACAATGGGATGGTGTTATGTGGAAACTTTGTGTAAACAATCACACCTAGATTGGTCAACTTCATCAAGATGGACGACTAACCTATGAGCAGATAAAGACGTCCGTGCTGAGCTCGCACCCGCCCCATATGGAGTCTTGACACGGCATCCCAGCATGGTGAATGAGGCGTGAAGTGCCCATTGATCCGTGCAGAAAGGAGGGGGAGAGAGCGGCTGCCTAAGAGGAGGGGTGCTACGGAGTGTAGAGCCGGTCTGTTTGACAGGGAGAAAAGAAAAGTTGCCGTCGCTGCAGACTGCTCCTCCGACGCCTAGGTGGAGAGTGGGGAGACCCAAAATAATCCAGCAGGCACCTAAACAGAGCACCGAGCAGAGGACAGAGAGACAAGATCAGCTGCGGAAGGAAAAAAGATAGAGATGGGGAAGAGCAGCAAGAAAAAGCCTAAGGAATCGAAGACACGCACTCGGATAGCGGCAAGGGCAAATATTGGAACATTTTTTTCGTAAAACAGGGGAGGAAGAGACAATATGTACACCAACAAAAGTATTGGTCTCAGGGGGAGATGGGCATCCAGCTTCGGCGGTATCCTCCACTAATGGGTCTCCAATATGTAGCGAAATTGGGCATACATTGTGTGATGAAGTTTCAGAGACAGGAAGCGATAACACTGAAATGGAACTTTCGATGAGGAAATATCTCACCTTACTCCCCACAAAAGAAGCTTTGGAAGCAATGTATCAACGTTTAGAAGATTTACATAAGAAAGATATGAAAGATTTAAACTCTAATTTGCAGAGGTTTCATGAGAGAGTGGAGGTATTGGAGACTGTAATACCATCATTGATAATGGGATATTCAGCTTTGAGTGACGGTATTCAGGAACATCATCTACAGCTCCAAACCTTGCTCTCAAATATGGATGACCTGGAAGACCGTCAGAGAAGAAATATCATTAGGATAAGAGGAATTCCCGAGGAAATGGGACTTGCGGAGCTCTTACCAACAGTACAAGGCATCTTTAACGCTATATTGGGGAACCCCGGGGGCAGAGCCAATAGAGATTGATCGAGTGCATCATATAGCAAATAGACAAAGAGCTAGTCTAAAGCAGACAAGGGATGTGCTATATAGGGTCCATTTTTCCAAACAAAGGAAAGCAATATTGGCCAAAGCCCGAGAAAAAGGACCCCTGGACTTTGAAGGAGCCTCAATTACTTTTTTTGCGGATCTGTCCTGGGGGACTTTAGCAAAGCGGAGAGCTCTGCGTCCAGTGACTAGTGCGTTACAGCAGGCATAACTTATAGATGGGGGTTCCCGTTCTATTTGCAGGCACGGAAAGATGGACGCACCTACACTTGCCGTTCCCCGATAGATTTACCAAGTTTCATGGATGGACTGGGGCTGGCTTTAGTGAAGATTGAAGCATGGCCTGACCCAGCAGCCCCTGTATTTGCTCATAGCCCAGATTGGGAACAATGGAACTTGGTCAGATTTGGACCCTCAAAAGAAAAATAGAAGTAGGACAGAGGGGATAAGTGTCAGTGGAAGGAAGTAGGGGATGTGTTAATATCTCTGTGGGAACTAATTTTGGGATGTGCTGGTCGGGGGGAGGGGGGTGATTTCCCCCCCCCCCCATGATACATCCGGATTATTTATTTATCTATTTTCTTCCCCTTCCCTTCTCTCCCTTCCCGCTCTGCCTTTTCCTGGCTATGTGATGGAGGGGGTGGGGGAGGGGCAGATATGGTGGTAACTGGGACTCCATTAGTAAGAGAGAAACTACATTGGCCTGACTGAGACTAAAGGGATGGTGGGAGAGTTATTAACCAATATCGTGGAATGAAAGGGGATGGTTAAAGATAGGCAATATAAGTATAGATGAATACTAGGTTTAGGTTGAAGCTGAATAGTGAGAGACTGGGAACACATAAGTTAAATAAGGAAGCTAAATTTAGATGTGTGTAATATGAATAAAGATTATGCACCCCCATCCCCCACCGCCCTCCATATGAAGCACAGAGATTATGCACCCCCAGAGATAGATACACAAATTTTTAAGGGGAGTCACATAAAGTAATAGATTGATTTGTAATGATATGGCCCTCTAGCAACTTCAGCATGAAATTATAGCTAATTATAGCTAATTTGCCTACAAACGTCAGGTGGTCATAATAAACTGGCCACTCAGTGTAATATTAGAGGGCTTAATACACCCGCGAAAAGACATCATTTTTTGCGTGAATTACGCCAACTCCATTGTGATGTGGTGTTTGTGCAAGAAACTCATTTATCTCATCATACTCGAGTGCGGCTAGCTTCGACCTATTATCCCACCTGGTATTATAGTATGTCAGACTCGAATAGCTCTAAAGGAGTGGCGATCGGCTTTCACAAAAATGTTAAGTACCAACACATGTCTACAATGAGTGACTCGGAGGGGAGATACCTATTCCTTAAAGGACAAATTGATAACCAAATGATTACTATGCTAATGTATATGCCCCCAATAGACGCCCTTATACTTTTCTCCGGGAGACCTTAGGCCTAATGTCAGAATTTCGGGAAGGGATCACGGTCTTTGCGGGAGATTTTAATCTACACCTTGAACCTCACCTTGATTCTTCCACTGGTTGATCTCACATAGCGTATAAACACCTTAAAACCTTTAAGACACTATTGCACTCTATGCAATTAATAGATACATGGCAGATGTTTCATCCCCGTGTGCAGGATTACACAGTATTTTCTTCTGTACATAACACTTACGCTAGGATAGTTATATTTTTCTGAGTCATCATCATTTAGAGATTTTACACAACACGTCTATTCTTTCTTCTACCCTTTCGGATCATGCTCCGGTGATGGCTTCCTTGGGGATCTTGAGAAATGCCCACCCACCCCCTTGTTGGAGACTGAATGATTCCCTCCTGACTGAGAAGAGCATATTGGACGCTATTGAAAAAGACATTAATTATAATTTTTCTGAAAACTCCTTAGGGGATGTATCGGCCGGTGTTCTATGGGAGGCCCATCAGGCGACTATTAGGGGCTCTCTTATTGCACATGGTTCATGGAGAAAGAGGGAAGCGGCTAGTAGGATATCTGACTTGACGGCAAAAGTAATTGCACTTGAGCGGGCTCATAAACGCACACTGACTCTCTTTGCCCATAAGGAGTTGACGAATGTGAGAGAGGACCTGAGAGAAGCGCTGACCAATACCTATGAGCACTCTCTCAGTTACCTCTCTCAGCGCACTTATGAGCTGGGGGATAGACCCGGGAAACTATTGTCTAAACTGTTGAAGGAATGGCAGGGGGCAAATTTTATAGCCAAAATAAAAACTAATCAAGACATTTTGGTTCATACAACAACAGCCATTTCTGATGATATTCGGGAATTTTACGCTACTTTATACAATGTCAGGCCGGATCCTACCCTCCATGCTAAACAACTACAATTACAACGTATAGAATCCTACCTTAATAACATTCCTATCCCGAAATTGTCTAATATTCAAATGGAAACACTTGAATCCCCTTTGAGTGAATGGGAAATACAACAGGCAATTGCCTCCATGGCGCCTGGTAAAGGTCCAGGGTCTCCATGGCTTTACTCTTAAATATTATAAAACTTTTCAACAGTTACTTATTCCCCATTTGTGTAAATACTTTAATTCATTTTTTCTGGTACAGGACCACTCTCGACAACCCTTCACGCTTATATTTCGGTTTTTCTTAAATTAGACAAATATCCATCCTTCTGTGACAGCTATCAGGCCCATTTCCATTCTAACTATGGATAGTAAACTGTATGCCAAGATCTTTGTGTCTTGGCTTATAGGTTTGATGCCCCAGCTGGTCCAGTCGGACCAGACGGGCTTCATCCTGGGCCGAGAGGCAAGAGAGAGCACACAAAGAGCCATTTCTTTAATCCATCAAGCTTCTTCCTCTTTAAAGCATACAATGCTTTTGTCTACGGACGCCGAAAAGGTGTTCGATAGAGTGGACTGGGATTTTCTACGGTCTACACTTCAACATACTGGCATAGGTCCTAGATTTCTGTCTGGGATTATGGCCTTATATGAAAAACCCACCGCCCAAATTAAGGTTAATGGCCACCTTTCTGACAGTTTTACTTTATATAATGGCACTAGACAAGGCTGCCCTTTGTCCCCTTTATTATTTGCAATATCTCTGGAACCTTTTCTTATTTCAATTAGGCAGAACCCCGACATAGCAGGTAGTATGGTTGGCAATCGAGAACATAAATTAGCGGCCTACGCCGATGACATACTTTTCTTTATCCAGCAACCTTTGATCACATTACCCTCCCTTTTTACGGAATTTTAAGTGTTTAATTTAATATCTAATTTTAAAATTAATCTCACAAAATCTGATCTGATATGTACACAAATGTGACTAAATGGCTTTTTCACCGTCCTTGTATTTCTTTAACGGGCAGGGTAAATGTCATTAAAATGACAATCTTGCTTAGAATTCTTTATTTGTTTCAAACTTTACCCATAACTTTACCTAGTTCTTATATGTGCACTCTTAAATTGGTAGTAGGCCGCTATGTATGGAGACGTGCTCCAGCTAGGATCTCTCATGGGACTCTTATTCGGACTCGGGCTACAGGTGGCTTAGCCTTACCTGATTTTGCTTTATATTATCAAGCCACTGCACTTAATAGATTACTAGATTGGAACTATCACGTGGAGACCAAGCAGTGGGTACAGATAGTCTTTCAGAACAAACTTTGTCAACTGTAAGCTGGATTCCCCAACAGTTTACACTTCTGGGCCCAAACACCTCCCCCCTGACTCATCACACACTGAAAATATGGGATAAATTATACCAACGTTTGGTGGGTAATTATAACTCCCCTTTGATGCCTTTGACAGGTCACTCCTTTTTTATGCCGCACTTCAAGGCCAAGGTTTTCTTGATAGGACAATTCGCCCGCCTCCGACGCTTTTGCAGGTGTGGGATGGGTCGCAATTATATTCGTTGCCACAACTGCAAGAGCGCTGGGGGATATATCCACTGGATTGGTGGAGATATAGGCAATTGTGGCATTATGTGGCCTCATTACCGAAACCTTTGCGCACTATGTCTGACTTAGCACCTATAGAAAAACTCTTATCTTTGTCAGAACCACCGCGACATGGCGTGTCACGAATATATTTGATTTTGCTGGAACTATTCTCCCAAACATTCCCACAGTATCTTACGCAATGGGAAAGGGAATTGCAAGTTACATGGACCGACTTCAAAAGCAAGGTATACTACGTGCCAACTCCAGTTTATCCATTAGTACCTTGGTAACTGATACAACATTTTGCTTTTTGGCAAGATGGTATTATACACCGGATTGAGTACATGCAATGCATTCCCTAAGCGTAGCTACTTGTTGGAGGGGATGTGCGGCTACTGGCTCCTATTTACGTATTTGGTGGTCTTGTCCTCAGCTTAGGCCATTCTGGAAACAGATTGTTCAAGGTGTTGAGAAAATTACTAACATCTCTCTACCCTTGGAACCATCGATTTGCCTCCTTCATGCCACTACAATTCCACTGTCTACATATAAAAAGTTGTTGATACCCACTCTCTTGAACTCAGCTAGCGCTTTAATTCCTTTACATTGGAAAACAGCTGATGTCCCTACTTTGAAGGAATGGTTTAACAGAGTGGGTTATTATAGATGGATGGAAGAATTGACTGCTATTAAATATGATAAATATGAAAGATGTAAAAATAAATGGCAGCCGTTGAGTTCCAACAAACGAGCCTGTACCTAAACAATGTGGCTCATTCTTGAAAAGTCTTCTGAGAAACCACTTGTCTTTCTGTGGAGTAGAGGTACTTATCTATTTATCTATTTATTTATTTTCATTAGGATTTTTTCCTTTTTTTTCCCCCTATATGTTCCTCCCTATGAAATTCCTTGTCTTTAGTCTATGAGTGTTATGTGGTGTAACATCAGGATGCTCTGATTCCCAATGGCATTGGGAACCGGTACATTTGCTTAATTTGAAGCTTGATCTGTTTTGAAATAACTGGAATATTGGAGTCTAAGCTTCTTAGCTCTTTAAATGGGTTCCACTCGTATCTCCCCTTGTACTTGTATTTATATTTATATGTATTAAAATTTATTCATATGATTGTAATTGTTATTTGTTATGAAATGAAAAAAATGTAAAAGTACTATTTTAGTGTTTTTGTCTCTTAGAAACTATTACATGTACTAGAAGCATAGTATAGTGGGTGCATGTGATTGTTTGTAGCAGCCTGTATGCATGATTTGTTTATATTTGTTTTTCCTGTAACTAAGTTTGTACACGCAGCATTTTCCCCAAGTAAAGTACTTTAAATGCTACTGGGTCAGTTTCCTTAAGCTTTACTGCAAGAACAGACAACAAAAATCTAAATTAAAGTTTTGCCAAGCTTTACATCTGGGCTCGTCCTTGGGATAAGCTTTACGTCTCTGGGATTTGTAGTCCAGAGCATTACAAGGGTGGACAACACTGAAAGGACCACAATGATCCCGCCCACCCAAGAGATCAAGGGAGGGAGATACTCCATTATTCAATTAGTCTGAAGAATTTAAAAAAATATGAGTTATGCCTAGAAGGTAACCAGGTCATACCAGTCATAGAGCAGAGCCATCAATTCCTCCATGAGCATCAAACCATTCAGTTCTAGGGCCCATTCCCCGAAAGTCGGCTCTACATCAGTCTTCCAATGTCTCGGGATCACAGCCCTGCC
The DNA here is from genome assembly GCF_000935625.1 of Nanorana parkeri. Taxonomy (NCBI): domain Eukaryota; kingdom Metazoa; phylum Chordata; class Amphibia; order Anura; family Dicroglossidae; genus Nanorana; species Nanorana parkeri. Next base: position 50,676 of record NW_017308802.1, on the reverse strand, counting down.
TGTGACAAGAAAAAAGCATAAGAGATCTTTTTTAATAGATAATGAAGGTCCAGATATGATAGAGAGTAGAGCCACTTGGGCAGTACTGGGAGGAGTAGAGGAGGTCACTGAATGGGACATGTCAAAGTCCATAGTCCAAAAAGGTTGTGGCTCTGGGCATTCCCACCATATATGAGTCATCGATCCTACCGCAGAATGACAACGCCAGCAAGTATCTGGGCATTGCGGGAAAATTCAATGTAATGTAGAAGGGCAGTGATACCATCTAGCGAGAATTTTAAAGTTTCGCTCCTGCACTGAAGAGACAATGGATGATTTATGTGAAAGAGTGCATGGATTAAATTTAAACTCTTCAGTAAAGGAGAAACCAAGCTCTCTCTCCCATACAGTAAAATATATGGGAAATCCAGAATTGAAAAGAGATATCAAAAGCTGGTACAAAAGGGAGATCCAGCAAGTAGGGCCGGGCTTCTTGATGCAGAGAGATTCAAAAGGGGACAATTCCCTGTGTAAATCTGACTTATTTTGAAGAGATTTATAAAAGTCCCACAATTGAAAGTAAAAAAGTCAACTTCCAGATGTTCATCGTCCTTTGCCGACCAAAGAGAACAGAGGGTGCAGTCCGGAGGTGGTAAGAACTTCCTTAATGAGCATATGTGACAACCACTGAAACAATTGCGAACAATAGCATCCCGGAGGAAAGCATGGATTTCCCATGATCGGAGTCAAGGGGCCCACATAAGATGAAATATTGCAAGTTTTCACAAGGTAATCCTAAACTCTAAGGGAAGGTACAGTGCAAAATGGGAGCAAAGAAACCATCAGAAAAATATATAGAAAACAAGGCAGGATGTCCATTTTAAACATGGCTATCCTGCCAAACCAGGAGTGAGGTTTTGAAGACCAGTCCTTAAATTTCATGGGTAATAACGACAATAGGGGTTTGTAGTTAAGATCAAACAACCCGTCTAAGTGACTAGGTAAATTAATTTTGAGGTATTTCACTGATCGTTTGCCATGAAAAAGAAAAGAAATCTTGCAAAAAAGTTAGAGGGATAGAAATAAAAAGTAGAAGATCGTCTCCGTAAAGTCTCAATGTATAGTCTATTCGACAGACCTCGTGGCCTTTGATCATCAGATTAGACCGGATTGTAGTCAAAATATATTCCATGGCAAGGATGTATAAATAAGGGGAAAGAGGACATCCCTGACGAGTGCCATTCTGTATTTGTACAGGCTCAGACAAAATGCCATTCATTCTAATCCGTGCCGTTGGACGATCAAAGAGAGCCATAATCCTAGAAAGGGTAACAGGAGGAAAACCGATATGTGTCAGTGTCAAGAGAAGGGACAACTAACTCAAACGTTGTCGGCGTCGACCGATAAAATACAGAGAGGGGAATTGGACTTTCAAACGTGATGAATGAGGGTTAGGGATTTGATGGTATTATCCCTAGTATCACGAAGGGGGAGAAATCTCACCTGATCCAGGTGAATCAGTAAGGGCATATTGATTTTAAGGCGATTAGCCAAAATTTTTATATCAATTTTAAGGTCTAAATTAATAAGTGAAATGGGTCTGTAAGCCGCAAAGTTAGAAGGATCTTTATTTGGTTTGGGAATGTGTGCTTCTTGAGCTTGAGGAGTAAATAGAATTAAAGGTAGTCTCTAGCATAGGTACTAAAGAGTCATGTAATTAGATATAAAAAAGGGAATTAAAGCCATCAGGCCCGGGACTCTTCCCTTTTGCCAGGGAACAAATAACCTGGTCAATTCTCATTCAGTCGCCAAGTAGACATACAGTTAGGTACTCCCGGGAGTGAAAAAGTCATAAAAAGAGGAGAATGGTCTGACCACAGCTTAGATCCAATGATAGCTGTAGGACTCCAGTCAAGGAGATGGTGGGAGACTGTAAGAAGCATGGACTGAAGAATAGAAAGTATAATCTCTAGTGGTCTGATGTTAGATCCACCAAACGAAGTCTGTATAATCGTTGTTTAATAGAGTTGATGGCAGGATACGAAACATGAGAACGTAAGGAAGAAGAATCCAAATCAGAATCTAGAATAAAGTTAAAGTCGCCTCCCATCACAAAGAAACCATCCATAAAAAGGTCCAACTTCTGAAGAATGGCTAAAAGGGCATATTTTTGACCTGAATTAGGAAGATATACATTGGCAAGAATAAAAAGTTTGTCATATATCAAGCAGTGAATGAAGAGAAACATCATAACAGTGTAGTCATTTAGAAACAATAAGAAAAATGACAAATAGTCACTCTCCCCAAGGACCCATAGAGGAGGAGAGAAAGAACATTCTAATATTCAAGAGATAACTTTTAAACCAAAAACAGGTGTTCAGTGGCATGAGTGCATCTCAGATTCCCATAGGAACATAACACAGAGGATCACATAACACTAATTAACAAATTAAAGGACACTCGCTCACCCCACGACGTCCACAATAGAGGTCCCACTGGGACATTACCAAACCAAAATGAGGCACCCTATTGGGGGCGAACACCCAAAGGCCCATATAAGAGAAGGGAAGAGACAGGGAGGGACACTTGTGAGGTCTAACAATCAGAGGAGAACCTTAAGCCAGAAGAAGTGTCCGGTGACGTCAGTGCATCTCAAATTCCTATAGCACCATAGGACATAAGATCACATAATACTAGTGTTTTAAATCAGATCGTTTTTATTAAACAGTTTTGTAAACAGCCAATAACATAGATCAACAGACAAAAAAAAAACCAAACATCACCAAGTATCGACCAAGCACATCCGGTCATGTGGACCAGAGTATTCCCTAGAACACAGCAATACAGTTATAAAACCAACATTTCAGGTATAGAAAATAGACCGGACACCCGCACAGGTAAGGGATTCAGTGACAATGGGAGACATAATATATACTCATGGAGATTACCAGAGGGATACAACCAAGAAAGATTGACTACCGGGATCTAAAGTGTAACAAATAGTCGCTCTCCCCATGGTCCCATAGGAGAAAACAAAAAAAAGGTCACTCGTGAGGTCTGGCAACCAAGGAAAAACCTTAAAAACAAAAGAAAAAAAAAAGTGTCCAATAACATCAGTGCATCCCAAATTTCCATACCACTCTAGCAGAGGGGAACACATTGATCTAGCTAACAGACTGCTGGACAATCGCTCATCCCATGGTGCCCGTAACGGTGAACCCACGGGGCACTGAAAAACAAGAGCGAGACACCCTAGGGGGGCAGACACCCAAGATATCTTGATAGCCTTAAAAGCAAAGAAAAGTTACAAACATCATAACTTTAATAATTAATAAGTGGTAAGAAAAGTGACGGATAGTCACTCTCTATAAGGGCCCATAAGGGGAGAAGGAAAGAGACAGAAAAGGGTACTCATAAAGTCTAATGGACAAAAAAGACCATTAAGCAAAACAAGGTGTCCAGTGACATCAGTGTGAGGAAATATATTGCGAAGATGTAGCTCCGAGTCTGGATACGGCTCCAGGCCCACTACAGCAATGTCCATTGTGGTGGTGAAGGCTGGACGATCAGCAGGTGAATGGAAAAAGTGCATGCGTCCATTCCGCCGTGCAGACAAAACATACTGAAGGGAATACTAGATTCTCGCAAAGATCTGGTCAGTGAATGCAGTGCCCTGCGGTTAGCAAGCGTGCATCTAGAGAAATCAGAAAATAAGGTGACCTGAGCACCATCAAAGTCCAGGGGTCCATGAGATTGCGCTTTACCAAGAATGTCAGATTTTTGGGTGAAATAGTGTAAATAGTAAAGAAAATCTCTTGGTTGAGGATTATTGGTCACAACCAGTAGTGCGATGCTTTCTATTCATTTCTATGGGGTCAGTCACCGGCTTACCGAGCAGCATATTGAAGATCCCTGTGACCGAGGATCGCAAGTCCACATCTCCTGTGGCTTCAGGGAGGCTTCTAAAGTGGGTGCTATTTCTGTGGCCACGATCTTCAAGCTCATCTAGATGGGTATACAGTATAGAAATATAAGAATGTTGAGCAGTCACCACAGATTGTAGCTCCTCGACAGCAGTGGCTGGCAATGCACGCTCTATAATATCAAGGCACGAGTGAAAGGATTGCAAACCTTCCCTGATTTTTACCATATTCCTGTGAGCTGGCTCCATCCTGGCAAATAATGCCTCAATATCCTGCTTCATCGGCAGGAGCTGCAGATAATTGTGAAGAGCTTTAGGGATATCATGTGTGGCTGTGTCTAAATCAGCTTTGGAGTCTTGGTACTCACTGTCACCAGGAGCCGAGTCTGGAAAGGAGGAAGGAGGAGATACAGAGGGAGACGGATGGACATTTAAGCTGTTGGCCATATTAGAGGAGCTCTGCACGTCAGCAGTGTCAGCGGGCCACTGAAAAAAGTACTAATCACCTTCTTCTTAGTCACTGAAGGCATCTGAGCGCCGGTGCGAGGTCTCCTCGGAGTGTTACAACTCATGGGGGATAGATGGGGAAAAGATACGATCCACCTGTGTGGATATCTCAGGTTCGGTGCAGGAGCTGTTAGCAAGCACGTCTGGCCGCGATCATACTCAGGGCACGCCCCCTCTTCAGTTTTCTTAAACGATGATAGAAGATAATCTAATTTCTGTGTTCTGGATTTTTTTAAGTGAGCCCAAAGTTTAATGATAATTCCCAATATAAAGGCTTTATGAGCGTTCCATAAAGTATAACGGTCAATATCATTAACGTCGTTAATTTTAAAGAATTGAGTTTGGGCCTCTGGTATTGTGTGGACATATGAGACAAGAGAAAAGTATTGAGTCTCCAAAGATAAGTGAAATTATTATTGTGGCAGTTGGTGATTTTGACCGTTATTGGGGCATGTTCAGACCAATATATAACAGCAATGGAGGATGATTCAAAACATTGTAAAGAATGGAGATCAGTAAGAAACATGTCAATTCTAGAGTAACTACGATGAACAGGGGGAAAAAGGTTGTGCTTTGTACAGATGTTGGTGGAATAAAGTTTGAATTTTCTTTGGAAGATTATCGTGTGCTGGTTCCACAGTTTGAGCCTATTGCTCCGTAAGAGAGTCATCCGTGCATGGAATGTGGATTGCGGGAACGAATGATAGGGGTTAGCTGTGCGCTTCATGTTTTCAGAAAAAAAGGTAAAGTCTCTTCTTAGCATGATGGCACCGCCAGGTGCATCCCGAGGCCGTGTGTTACCCGGGGCAGAAACCGGGTGACACCCCGCAGTGATGTCATCACACTCGTGCGCGATGACATCTAATTGACTCCTGCCGGTGGCCATCTTGGTGATGGACGCCAGCAGAGAGAGGAGGGGATGTTCACCCGGCTGGATGAGGTATGGGTCTCCTCCTCTCTCCTGACACTGTCGGGCTCTTGCTCCATGACCGAATGCCCGACTTTTTAGAGGGGGTGACACTGTGAGTCATTTTGGTGCCACCCCTCCAATAGTTGTTTCCAAGAACCACCTGCACTCCTTACGGTCTGCATCCTTCCAATGGTGGTGGCCCTCTGGTGATCACACGGATGGCGCAGTGCAAAGCTCAGAATAGTTTCAACAGGTCACCGGCACACACACAGATTAATTCAATCTTAGATATGTTTATTGAAAAATGTCACGGCATGTCATTAGAAGCTGAAGCTAGCATTACGGGACCTCACAGGGGCCCTTCATCAGAGTCACTATGTCGCTCTGATGAAGAGTCCCTGCAAGGTCTGATTTTGAAACCTGGTAAAGATCTCTAATAAATGTGAATGTGAAGCTCCTAGCAAAAATGTTGGTCCTTCGCATAATTAAATACATCTCTACCCTTATCAGTAGTGATCAGGCAGGTTTTATGCCGGGCCGGTCTACTAGAATGAATATTTGCAGACTGTTTACTAATCTTCAATACCCATCCCCACTCTGCAGGTAGGGCTGTGGTGTCTCTAGACAACCAGAAAGCATTTGATAGTATTACGTGCCCTCCATATGTTTGGATTTGGTCTCAATCTGATTAGTTGGATTATGATTTTATACAATTCACCTGTAGCGAGAGTCAGGGTTAATAGGGAGGTTTCTCCCCCCTTTACTCTATTATGAGGCACTAGGCAGGGATGTCCTTTGTCCCGATCCTTGTTGCTCTAGCGGTTGAGCTCCTTGCAGCCATGGTTCGTGCATTTCCTTTGGTGCTTTGGGTTGGCGGAACATACCTCCCTTTACGCTGATGACACCCTAATTTATTTATCGGATCTGAATGAGTCTTTGTTTCACTTGCTACGATTGCTGGAGCAATTTGGATTTTACTCTGGTTTTAAAGTTAACTGGGACAAGTCCATTTTCTTTCCTTTTGGACCCTGTTACGGTTTCTAATATTCATCCTTCGTCTCAGTTACAGGTGACCCATAAATTTAAGTATGTAGGAGTTCAGGTTCAGCTCCCACTTTCCTCCTATATTGCTAATAATTTGCTCCCATTGATTGACACTCTCCAATTGGGAGCTAGGCAATGGATGGGCTTGCCCTTGGATTTTATGGGTAGAGAAATGATCTTTCTACTAAAAATCCTGTATATAGTGGCTTACTCACCCTGTTAAATTCCTCAAAAATATGTTTTGCATAATAAACTCTATTTTTTTGTCCTTTCTTTGGAAGGGTTGCTGTCCTAGGGTGGCACTGGAGATGTTGCAGCTTTGTCATTTTCAGGCGGGCCTAGCCTTTCCTAATTTTCACTTGTATTATGTAGCTGCTCAGCTTGTGGTGATGCACGATTGGTTGGTCCCAGATGAGGACAATGCAAGTGTGGCAATGGAGGCAGCCATTCTGACCTCTTTTGAGTCCTTACATAATGCCCTCTATAGGGGTGTTCACGGTACTCAACCAGGTGTTGCTCTCATTAATATGAGTTATAGAATCCTAAAATTGGTGATCAGATGGTTGAGGGCAACTGACTGGTTGCTTTCCCCTTATTTTCCCTTGTGGGGAAATCTTGCCTTTCAGGAGTTCCTTAACTTACCATCAGCTTTCTGGTCTTCTGTTGGAGTTAAATCCTTACAGCACCTCTTTTAAGCTGGCTCTATGGTCATGTTTCCCCAGCTCAGGGAGGAACTAAAGTTGCCTTACACCTCTTTACTGAGATACTTCCCATTTTGGCTCCACCTCACTAACCTTATCTCAATCACTACTAGTGAGGTAGTGAGGCTACTATGTAGGGAGCTTTCCTCTAAATTGATATCCAGTTATTATGCTGAACTATGCTTTAACCACACTCTGCTTTAACCATTTGCCATCCATGTTCATGTAGGTGATTTTTTTTGTTGCTGCTTTTTCATGCAAAATCCTGCTCTATAGCGGCCCTATGGCTTGTATGATGACAAACAATGCCTTTAGCTGTCATTTCTCTGGCTGCTATAGCCGGAGAAGAGGCTGGTGAAGCAGATCTCTGCTTCATCAGCTTCTTTGGGGGTCCCTAGGTGACATTTGGGGTCTTGAAGACCCCTAATGTTTCCATAAAGGGAACCTGTCGTATATTTGTTATCACATAGGGGGCTTGTTAGAGTCCCTATGTGATAGCAATAAAGTTAAGTGTAATAAAAATAAAGTCACATATAAAAAAAAGTAAAACATAAACAAAAAAAATATTTAAGTCCCCTGCGCCTGCATGCACGCACATATAAACGTAAATACATGTCGGGTGCGCTTATGTGGGAAAACAAAGATTACGCCACACATGTTACATATCACCACGAATGTCAGAATGAGAGCAATAATTTTAGGGCCATTAATTACTGATAAAACTAAACTGATGAGCGGTAAAAGCTTTTACATTGTCGCCTATGGCCAATTTTAGGTATGCTATTTTTTTGCAATTTCGCGGGCGTGCTCAATTTTAAAGCTTGACATGTTTTGTGTCTATTTACCCAATGTGATACCATCTTTTATATGTTTCCAAAAATGTGGGTGAATATAAATGTTTTATAACGTAATGTAGGGAAAACTGTTTTTTTCCCCACCATTTTTGGTATTTTTTTCATTATATAGTAAAATATAAAAACCCCAGTGGTGAACAAATACCACCAAAAGAAAGCTCTATCTGTCCCCAAAAAATGTTATAAAATTCATTTTGGTACACCGTTGCTTGACTGAATGTCGAAATGTCAAAATACCGCAGCATTGAATACTGAAAAATGTCCTGTACAGGAAGGGGGTTTAACAGGGTGTGTGGTCATCAAGTGGTTAAGTGTTGTGGTGAGAGAGCGGATTTCTTTCATATTTTTTGGTCCTGTCCAATTATTCATGCTTTTTGATCAGAAGTCACTGAATTCCTGGAAATAAGGGTTGGGCCTCCCCAATGTGTGTAACCCCTCCTTTTGCCTCCTGGGCTTACTTGGAGACTTGGCATTGGACTCGGGCTCAGCGTCTCCTCCGCATCCTTTTTCTTTTATGCCAGGAAAGCAATTCTTCTGGTGTGGAATAGTCAGCAGGCACCCTCCCTGGCAGTGGCGACTCTAGGAACAATATATAGGGGGGCACATAAGATACCACAGTGAAAATGGGGGGGGGCACTAATAATTTTCACCACTAAATCATACCACTGAAAAAAACTAAAGAAGTATATATAAATAAGATTACAAAATACGAGAGTAATGTGGTATGCGATGATACCTTTTTATTGTACTAACCTAATACTTAGAAGACAAGCTTTCAAGAGTTTTTCTTTCTTCCTCAGGTATTGCTTCAGACTTGAGAAAGAGGAAAACTCTCAAAAGCTTTTCAATTTCAGCAAACACCAGGGCTTTGTAAATAATCACCTATAGCGATAGAAGACTACAAACCGCAGCAATACATTATACAGAAAAGCAGAATACCACCAGCTATAAAGGACTACAAATCCCAGAAATACATTATACAGTAATGCAAAATACCACCAGCTGTAAAGGGACTACAAATCCCAGCAATACATTATACAGTAATGCAAAATACCACCAGCTATAGAGCACTACAAATCCCATCAATACATTATACAGCCTGGCGGAATAATACCATTAGCTATAGAGGACTACAAATCCCAGCAAAACATAGTAAGCAATAATGTATAATAGTATATACATTTGCACATGTATATCCACATACTCTGTGCTGCTGCTCTACTCTGGGGTTCTGGCCTAATGTATTGGGCAGAGCTTGTCAGGAGGGGTGGGGAGGGTCTTAGTAAGGGGAGATGTGCGGGTGGCAGAATCTCTGTAAGCAGGCATTGCGTGGCTCCCCAGAAGGCTGCCGCAAGGTCCCCAGCCAGACCTAAGACACCTAAGTCAATTTGAAAAATGTAAGTGCTGGTATCGGTTTTTAGTATTGGAACAGAGGTCAGTTATAACGCAGAGTGCATTGGGCGATAATGTATCGCAGAGTGCGGAGGTCAGTAATGTAACGCAGAGTGCAGAGGTCAGTAATGTAACGCAAAGTGCAGATGACAGCAATGAAACGCAAAGTACGGAGGACAGCAATGTAACGCAAAGTGCGGAGGACAGCAATGTGATGCAGAGTGCAGATGACAGCAGTGTAACGCAGAGTGCGGATGACAGCAGTGTAACGCAGAGTGCGGATGACAGCAGTGTAACGCAGAGTGCGGATGACAGCAGTGTAACGCAGAGTGCGGATGACAGCAGTGTAACGCAAAGTGCGGATGACAGTAATGTAACGCAATGCGTGGATGACAGCAATGTAACGCAAAGTGCTGATGACAACAGTGTAAGATAGAAAGGGACTTACAGTTTTGATGTACTAGATCATGTGCTCTGTCATGCACTCTTCTTCCTCTCCGGGTGGTGGGGGGGAACAGCGATGTTTCCCCCATGTTAAGCCCCAAGCAGCCTTGATGCGTCTTCTCTGTCCCTACTCTGCTAAAATACATTGAGCAGCCAATGGCAGTGCTGCACTCTCCCTCTTAGCCAATAGCAACTGGGGTGGGTAGAGGAAGATACAAGTAGTTGCAGAGTGCTGAGGAGCCCATACAGCCATCATAAACTCCCCCCAGCAGACATCATAAACCCCCCTCACATCTTCATTCCCTGATGATCTAGTGGTGATCATTAGTAAATGTCTGCACTAGACCTTACTAATGATCCATCATTCGGCCAGAGCTCCGGCTGAAGTTGACAGGAGCAGCTCTGCGGTCTGCATCCGTCAGAGATGCAGACCGTGTAGCTGCTCCCGCAAGTCGGGCATGCGGTCCGTGTGCCCGACTTGTCAGCTGGCAAGAGACCGCTGCCGTGAAGCTGTACGGCAGCGGCCGCTTTAAAGGGGAATCAGCGGGGGGCATGCGGGGGGGGCAAGGAATAACCTAGGGGGGCAATTGCTCCCCCTTGCCCCCCTGTAGAGACGCCTATGCTCCCTGGGTAGTTGGAAACATCGAGTTTATCAATTTCTTCCCCTGTATAAGATAACTTATGAACAGAGAGGTAGGCCTCAACTTTTTGACCATATCTGGTGCCCTCGGGTAGCTATTCTGGACACGACTGTTGATTTACCCTGATTCCTTGTCATTCCATTGTGTAATTTTGCCTTATTTCACTGAGTCTACTTTTGAATGGTATACATATGAGAGGCATCTCTTCACTTGATTGCCTTATATTGGGATATCTTACTTTATCTTTAATGTTGTTGCGATTTGTTTTTTACCATTGCAAAAATCAATTTTAAAAATGACCTTTAAAAACAAATTATATGTATATCATATATGACTGTATAAGCATTGTACATCAATCGTAAACATTTTACTTCCCACAAAAAGACAGGGAGTTGCCTTATTCCAAGCTTCTTGGCTACATATATAGCAAGCTCCGTTGTGGTTGTCCCTCTATTGGGACTGATAACCCATGGATATGCTATTGCATCTCCTGTATAGACTCTGTGTCTCACAAAAAGGCAGCATGAGATGGCAATGCAGCAAAGTGTCAGGAGTTGGATTATTTTTTTATTTGAAATAGATTTTTAATGATTTCTCTTTTTGTTTATTGTGGATACTACATTGTTGTTTTCATTTTGGCTTGATATCATAAAGTATTTGTTCTAGATCGGGATTGGTTATTTTTTGTTCTTTGATTTTAGGTATATTAGTGCTGCACTGTGTTGCTAATTATATTTTTGTGGTGGCAGGAGGCGGTTATGGTGTCAGGCCAGAAGCAGTAGTAGAAGCTAATAATGGTGGCAGGGTGTGTTAATAGTTGCAGGACAGCAGCAATGACAGAAGATGGTAATGCTGTAACAATACTTTTAGGGCCTGATTCAAATCACAAATGTCATTGTGAGCATCAGCTGCAGGGGTTTGGTACTCATTGCTTATCCAGGGCTGCTTCATCTTTATAAAGGTGGGCCAGCTAACTGTGTCCGGAAACAAGTACATTTTTCTCTGTGATAAAACATCACCCCTGCACTAAATGACTGTCCTGAAAGCAGACTCGCAGCTCAATTGCATACTGGGATGCTCAGGCCAGTGGTTCATCCTCGACATTCAAAAATTAAGTTGGTCATCCATTCTATGGGCGAAGGACTTTAAAGCCTTACTTAGGCAGTCTTTACCACCGCTGCTGTTACCAACTGGATGATCCAATCCACATTGGACATGAAAGGGGATCCTGCCACTCTATAGAAAGGCAGCCACTCTCTAGACAGGCAGTTTAGATGTTCCCCCACAAGCACCCCTTTCAGTGGAGAACAGCTAAACAGCAACACAAACTGTTGCTGATACACAAAAACAGTAGTTGCAAAAAAGGACTGTTGGGTCTATTCTCTGTGAATACAATGGGTGGTACACAATAATAAGTAACCCACTGTACTGCAATTAACATAATGAACCACTATACAACACAGTGAATACAGGGGGTACGCTTTGTAGTCCACCATACAAAAATGCAGCTGTAGCAGTAGCACAATACCACACTTTACATAGCAGTGTATAGCTCTGTATATAGCACTGTACTGGAGAAACTATCTCTCTGAAATCACTGCCAGCTCTGTCCAACACATTTTCTGTGTATACATATTCAAAGTTTTTAGTTTGTACTACTTTCAAACCACAGAGCTATAAAGTACAAACAAAGAAAAAACTTTTACCACAATAATTTTCTTGTGCATACAATATGATAAAACATTAGTTCAAACAAAATTGATAAATAAAAAAAACACACACCATAAATTATAAAATCCCAACAGATTATGCAAGTGTCTATGAAACCACTAATTATATAAAGTGGCAAATAGTGCTTCAATTCACTTATTTTATGTGCATATCTAGTCAAGTTGTGTCAACAATGTCCCAATGATATTCTTCTTAGCCCCTCTCCAAACAGTTTGGATATCATCCAATATGCTCCCCTAATTATAATGCACTCACCAGAAATGGTGCAACCTTATATGTACATACACAGGTCAACATGCATTTCCAAAAACTTCTAATCTCTCTAAATGGTTACTTCTTTCCCGCATTGTAATCTTTCTTGGATGTCCAGATATCAGCAATATCCTCAATAGTCCCTCTCATATAAGACAACACGAAAACACCTCATAGGGTAAAAAAGTTTATTAAATAAAATCTTTAGAAGCAAGTGCACTTACATTATCTTACTTTCAAAAGTTTTTATTGTTTTCCTCGAAACACAAAATCACAAAACACATCATTACTCACAAAGGAGGGAAAAAAAATCAATTACATTACAAAACACTGACATTGTAGTTTGTATCTGGCAGGTTTCTTAAATTCACCCTGCCGAAGTATAGATTGCTGGCCTTATCATGTTATATACATATGGTTTCTTAAAACCTCCTCATAGAAACTTCCTTACTGGTCCCCTAGTGAGGATTCAATCTTGAATCGCTATTTTTCTCCCGGGTTTACTTTAAGCCCACATTAATAGCATTATTTTATTAACAAGCCAATCAGTAACCGTTGATATTAGTATAAAAATAGTTACTGTCATGAAATCCCTACCCAGGATCTTTAATACAAAACCATAGGCTCAATAAGCATTCATTATGCATGAGTAGTGCAGCTATAGGGTTGCAACCCCCTACCAAGCAACCACCATGGGTGAGACCATACCTTTTCAACCAAAGTGTTTTCCCATTCCCATCATGCCAGAGGATTGTCTATAAGTGGTCTTGGCTTTTCACATAAATAGTTACTCTACATTTAACAATAGCCCAAAACCTCCTCCACCTGACATGATGTCCATGGGAGTCCAATTCAGAGTCCGTTAAATCCTTCACCCCTATTTTAAATCTTAAGGGTATTAATCTAGATTTATAACCCCTAGCAGACTAAATTAGCTGACAGTGTTTACAAAAGCAATATGCAAGAAAATACACATAAGACAAAACAATATAACAACACAAAAAAAACAACAACAAAAAACCCCTCTCAAATGAAGGCAAAATCTAATGCAATATTAACATCAACGGTAAGAGTTTAATTTTTGGTCGGGATGGGTTAGGGTCCAAACTCTACCCTTTTCTTTTCCCCTTTTTTTCCCCTCTTTCCTTTTTTTCTTCCTTTCCCTCCCCTCCCTCCCTCTTCTTCCTTCCCCTCTTTCCTTTTCCCTCCTTCCCCCTTCTCTTTCCCTTTCCTTCCCTTTCCTTTCCTTTTCCCCCCCTTATGTATTTACATTATTGTAGGACTTGTATAGGCCAGCCAAGGCCCCCAGATCTGATCGAATTGTGTGACTTTATCCGCAAGAATACTTGCTAGCTTTTCATGGGTCATGATCCAAGACAGCTTATTCTTCACCTGCCTCAATGATATCCTAGGGGTTTTCCAGGCCCTAGCAATGGTGATTTTAGCTGCCAAAAATATAAAGATTATCAGTCCTGTACCGTGCCTCGAGACTCCGGGGACGGCCTCATTAAGGAGGGCATATCCGGGGTCCCTAGGAACGCGCACACCCGTGACCCGAACTATTAAATTGAGAACCTTTCCCCAGAATCTACAAACGCAAGGACACGACCACCATACATGGTACATGGTGCCCCCAAGCCCGCATCCCCGAAAACACAAAGGTGATGATCCTGGGAACATGCGAGCCAGTCTAGAGGGCACCAAGTACCACCTAGAAAATACTTTAAAATTAGCCTCCAGTAGTGAGACATCCCCGAGTCGTCGCCCTAATGCGTTGCTTCCATATCTCTTCAGAGGTTACCATATTTAAATCCTGTTCCCAGGCTAGCATGTATGGCTGTTTAGGGGTGGGCTCCAACATGATGGAGTCGAGCAGGGAGATAGCCCCTCTTTGATTTAATAGGCTGAAGGAACCGGCGTACATAAGGGGTGAGACTATTACCAGAATCACTTTGTGCTAATATAGTGCGCAGATAGTGATTAATTTGGTAGTAGCGAAACAATTCTGACAAGGGCATGTCCAAAGTCTCCCTGCAATACTCCAATGTCAGAGGCCTCCCCTTCCTGAGGTACTGTCCTATTCTATACAAGCCCTTGTCCAGCCACCACTGAAACAATTTAGGATCCTTGCCAGGCTTAAATGCCGGATTCCAATATAACGGAGCAAGGGGGGTGTGGGGTGAGCTCATATTTCCATAGGTTTTTACCCGATCCCAATGGGCCAAAGAGTTAAAAAGGGTTGGGGCCATTATGGGTGGGCGCAATCTGGAAGGCATCCATTTTAATACATCTAAAAGGTAGATCTCTCGCCGCCTTGGCCTCCATAAGGATCCAATCAAGTAGTTCCTCTGCTGAATATATAGCTGACAATTGGGCCATACGTGCAGCCTGATAATACTTATGTATGTATGGGACTCCCAACCCCCCTGACTCTCTAGTGCTATAAAGCGTAGTCCTGGGTAGGCGATGACCTTTACCTCCCCATATAAATTTCACTAAGCTTGACTGAAATGCGGCTAGTTCGGATCTAGGAACAGGAATGGGGATAGCCCTAAATAGATATAACAACCGAGGGAGTAAGGTCATTTTTATAGCATTTATTCTCCCTATCCAGGAAAGATTACACAGGGACCACCTTTCAAGATCCCCCTTCAATTTTTTAAACATAGGAGGGAAATTCGCCTGATATAAGAGGTCAAATGAGGGAGTAAGATTAATCCCTAAATAAGATAGCGACCATGAGAAAGGGAAAGCGGCTCTGAGCATTTCTACTTGCTCGGAGGGAAGATTTATATTCAAGGCCAGGGACTTAGCTGTATTTATATATAGTCCAGATATCTTCGCAAATCCATCCAGAGATGACATTACACTAGGCAGGGTAGTCAACGGTTGCGTAAGAAACAGCAATAACTCGTCTGCAAAAAGGGCACATTTATGTTCCCTTCCTCCACATTGGACTCCTTTAATGTTGATATTCTCCCGTATAGAGATCGCAAGGGGCTCAATCGCCAAGGCGAATAGTAGAGGGGAAAGTGGACAACCCTGTCTAGTACCCTTGCAAATCTGGATTGGATCAGACTTAAATCCCTGCATTTTCATAATTGCTGAGGGTGAGGCATATAGATTCCGAAGCAATCGCTTAAACCCTAGGCCAAACCCCCACTCTTCCAGTAGCATAAAGAGATAAGTCCAAGATATTGAGTCGAAGGCTTTTTGTAAATCAATAGATAACAACAAGCCCGTGGCCTCTGGGGTGCCACCCTATCCCGTCTTTAGCAATGATATTATGTCAATTGCTCTGCGAGTTTGATCCAGCCCCTGTCTCCCTCTAATGAACCCCACTTGATCTTTATGGATGTAAGTGGCCAAGAACACATTAATCCTATTGGCTAAAACTTTCATAAGCAATTTCATGTCGTTGTTAATCAACGATATAGGTCTATAGTTAGCTACTTCTCGTGGGTCCTTATTAGGTTTAGGGATTAAGCTTAGAAACTACTCATTCATTTGCGGATTCAGCGGTTCCCCTTTACCAATAGCCGCAAACAAAAATTCGAGATGAGGTAGTAGTATCTCTTCGAATTTTTTATAACCAGCTGAGAAGCCACCTGGTCCCGGGGCAGAAGATACTCTTGTCTGTTTAATAGCTTGCTTAATTTCAGATTGTGTAACTGGTTCTTCCAAAGAGGCTATATGTACGGGATCCAGGATAGGGAGTGCCACAGATCTTAAAAATTGCTGTATTGCGGCTTAGGGGGCGCATGGGTGTTAGCATACAATTGAGTATAGAAAGATTTAAATTCCTGTACTACCACTTTAGGGTTATGCGAGTATGTCGCATTCGCACATCTTATTTTAGGAATAGAGTAGTTACGCAATTTGGGAGATAATTTGACAGCTAACAATTGACCAGCTTTATCCCCATAGGAATAAAATTTATGATGAGACCAACGAAGGCTCCGCTCCGCCACCGTCGTAAGGGCTAGATTTAATGACAAGCGGATTTGATTAATACGGTCCTGGAGATCCTTCGTTGACTCCCGCTTGTGTGCTTGGGTTGCATCAATCATCTCCCCCTCCAATTTGGAAATGTGCGATGTCCGCTGGTGTTTCTTACGGTTAGCAATAGAGATTAGGTGCCCTCTCAGAGTGGCCTTATGAGCTTCCCAATTGGTAATAGGGGAAATGACTGATGGAGTATTAATAGAGAAATATTCAGTGAGGAGGGTCTGGACCTCCGCTACCACCCCAGGGTCACTAAGTAGTGATTCATTAAGTCTCCAATGATATGGTCCTCGGGCAGGTTGAGCCAATGAAGAGGACATCACCACCATTGCATGATCTGACCATGGGGTTTCTCTAATTTTAACCAAACTTATGCCAACAAGCGTCTGAGGCGAGACGAAAATGTGGTCTGTACGGGCATACGTAGCATGGGCATGAGAAATGGGTGTAATCCTTCTTGGAGGGGTTACATTCTCGCCACGCATCCACTAAAGAATGTGCGTGTAGGAGCTTTGCCAGCTTCAGTCCACGTTTAGGGGGATGTTTCAACTTAGATCCCGAGGGGTGGGATATATCGAGTTCTAGATCTAAAGCTAGATTAGAATCCCCAGCTAATATTACTGTCCCCTCAATGTGGGGGGGCAGCGTATTGAGGAGGTGAGTGAAAAAGGGGATTTGAGCAGAATTGGGGGCATAGTAGCAGATAATCGTAAAAAGGCGATCCCCTATGCAGCCCTTCACCATCAGATAGCGTCCCTCAGGATCTTTTATTTCTAATTTCAGCCCAAACGGGACATGCCTGGCAAATAGGATAGCTACCCCCTTAGATTTGTCTGCCGCATTAGCAAGATAGTATTGGGTATAGTGTTTATGTATTAACGATGGATTATAACTAATTGGAAAATGCGTTTCCTGGAGACAGAGTATATCTATTTTTTGAGACAAGTAGTGGTTAAAAACCACTCACCGTTTAACTGGCGAGTTTAAGCCTTGCACATTATGTGTAGCTATGCGGATGTCATTTTCACATGCCACCATAACTAGATAGTTGTATCATTCCATTCGGGCCCTTGAGTAAATACTCACTTCCCCACCGAAATCGGTGGAAAGCCCGCTTCACTATTTCTAGAAAGTTCCCACTTAACTGAGGCCTAGGGCAGTTTAAGTAGCCTACACCTCCCCGACCAAAAGAATCAATATTGCACTTCAAATTAAAAAAAATGAACATACAACAAAAAGTCTAACATTTTACTTAACATGCAACATTTAGGGCCTCTAGATGCCCTGTCGAAATACCTTTTAAGAGCTGCCCCTTGCTGGCAGCTCGCTTGACTCGAGCAGAGGAACCCTCCTATGGTCGAGTCAAGTGCGGGCGCACAGCTACCAACGGCAGCCTAACCCCACCCCGGGTATCTAGCATCCAGGGGCAAGAGAAAAGGAAAGAGAACACTCACAATTGCTCCCCCCTCAGCTCTTGCCTAACTGAACGTCTGAGTGTTTAAGGCTGCTACCCCACCAATCTACCCCATCCCCATAATAACTAAATAGTTATATTTACATCATTAATAACATTTATGATACTAATAATGATGTCTACCAAATCTTATAAAAAACTTGAATCCCTGATTGGTAAAGACTAAATTTATATGTGATCCGAGAGAGCTCCCCAATAAAATGCCATATATATATATAAATATAACTAGACAGCCAAAAATGGCATATATTTACTAATGAAATACCTTTAATAATGTGCCCTATAATAGACTTAGCATCTAGAATAGTTTTGTGATTATCCCTTAAATTCCCCTTCCCCTATATGAGGCTCGGGTTATTATTACCCCCAAATTAATACTTCCCTTATCCGAGGCTTATAGTGTATGTGAAGTCCCACAGTGTTAAAGTGAAGAGGATTTCACCCCATATTGCTTTATTCCTCATAAATACCCCGTCTCCCCGTCGGTTAAAACCGCAAATAGAGGAGAGAGAGAGAAACCCCTCCCCCCCCTTGGGTGCAACACCATATAAGAATGAATTCCAATGGCGGGGATGTGGAAATGTCGTCACCCCTTAACTCTTCCCCTTTCCCCTCCTCTCTCCTCTTCTCTCTCCCCTCCCCTCTTAAAAAATAATTTGTGATTATCCCTTAAATTCCTCATTACCTATATAAAACTCAGATTATTATTACCCCCAAATTGGTACCTCCCTTATCAGAGGCTTATTGTGTTTGTGAAGTCCCACAGTGTTAAGTGAAGAAAATTTCACCCAAAATGTTCCTCATAAATACCCGTCTCCCCATCGGTTAAAACCCGCTAATAGAGGAGAGAGAAAGAGAGAGGGAGGAAAAAAAAAAAAACAGAACCCCCCCCCAAAACCCCCCTTGGGTGCAACATCATATAAAAATATTTTCCAATGACGGGGATGTGAAGTGTCGTTGCCCCTTAACTCTTCCCCTTTTCTTTTCCCTTTCTCCCCTTAAAAAAAAGTTATATGTGAAAAGTACTAAGTGCAATTAAGTGATTAATTGATTATTAATATAATTTAACTTCAATAACAATAAGTGTCAGTGATTTTTAAAAGTTGTGTCATCGTAGTCCATACTTAAGTGGTTAATTAGCCTATCGTGCCATTAGTAAGTGAATGTGAGCTACCTCTAATCTCCCCACTTCTATTTACCGACCATTTTTAACTAAAAATGCATTTCATACCCACAGTGTTAAGTATGCTAGGATCTCTAACAAGCATTCACTAGGATTACATCTTTTAGTCCATTTCTTAATATCAGATGTCAATAGTCAATAGTCCACCAAAAGGACCCATAGCTGTCAGTCAAGGCTCAGCAGCCACTCTCACCCTCCCTGAATTCTCCTCAGGACGAGGTGACAGAGGCTGGATGACGTGAATGTGGTCGTTCCCATAATGGGTACCCATAACAGCTTGTATCTGGCACCTTTGCGGTTCGTTGCGGCGGGTATACAAGGGGCAGCCAAGAAGCCGGGTGTCGGGCTGTTGCGGCTGCCATGGTGCAGAGCTCCCACGCTAAGCAGCCATCTTAGCGGGGCTTGCGTATGCGCCCCCTGGCCTGACTTACATTATCTTTATGCCATAATGGCACACATCCTCCAAAGAAAAACACACAGATCTCCAGTCCTTTGTATATTAGAGTCCAGAACAAAGATCCAGAAAACAGTCCTCGGTATATCCTAGCAGAAGTGACATCAGCAGGCTCCACACTGTCCCGTACTGCAGGGCAGAGCCCCTTGCGCCAGGTCTGGATTAGTGATGGGCCGAACAGGCCAGAGTTCGGTTCGAATTCGTACTTTAGAACACCCAAAAAGTTTGAATTCAAACTCAAGGCAAGTCAATGGGGGTAGAACCATTGGGGTCAAAAACAATTGTCCCCTTTAACAGGGCTTATATGCAAGATATTTGCCATAAAAGGTGTAGATCCAGGTACTGCCCTGGGGGACAGGAATCAATGAAAAAAAAGCTTTTAAAAAATACAGTTTTTAAAGAAGCAGTGGTTTTAACATCATTTAAAGGGTAACAATAAAAATGAAAAATTTCTTTACATATTGTGCCTGGGGGGTCCCCTTAACCTGCCTGTAAATCTATATGATGTATAGAACCTACTGCAGCAAAACTGACATTTCTAAAAAAAAAAAAGACTTTTTTTCTTCTATTCTTAAAGCGTGCAGTTCCCCCTCTCAAACAATACCAGACCCTTTAGGTCTGGTTGGAATGTTAGGAGGGAGCAATATTTTTTTTTAAAGCGTGGGGTTCCCCCTAAAAGCATACCAGACCCTTAAGGTCTGGTAGGAATATTGAAGGACCCCATGTAAAAAAAAAGTGTGCGTGGGTTACCCCCCCCATACCAGGCCACATGCCCTCGGCACTGGGAGGGTGCTTTTCCAGGGTCGGCACTGGGAGGGTGCTTTTCTAGGGTTGGCACAGGGAAAAGCACATTGTCCCCGTGTCGAAGGAGACAATGGCCTCTTCCCCACAAACTCTGGGGCATTGGCTGTGTGGGTCTGCGGGTATGGGGGCTTATTCACATCAGGGTACCCTTTTAATACAGGGGCACCCAGATGTCACCCCCCCCTTGTGAATGAGTAAGGGGTACCCCTACCCATTCACTAAAGGGTTAAATAAAATTGTAAATAAAAAGTCCACACTTTTGAAAAAATCCTTTATTTGGAAAAAAAAACAAAAGACATGTTTTTGACAAGTCTTTTATTTAAAAAAAAAAAATTGGTCCACAGATGTAATCCAACGTCAATCACGACATCCAGCGTTGTCCACGACGACGACAACTTGACTAAATAAAAAAATAAAAAAATAAAAAATAAATAGAAATAATAAAAAAAAAAAAACTGACGACCGCCGTCCCGTTTACTCGCGCTGTGTCCTTGTTGCTGTGGAAACAGAGGTGGAGTTAGCGCAGGGCTCAGTGTATTGTTGAAGGCTTGTGTTCCTTACGAGGAAGTGAGTTTTTGCATGTTGTCAGTTGCTGTGCATGCTAAATCTCTATTGGGGCTTATAGAAATCACACAAGGATTCCCCGCATGTGAAACCACCAAGGGAGACGGCCTCAACGTCGTGACCAGCGCAGCTCTTGAAACGCATGCACAGAACATTGCTTCCGAGGCACATCCACAGCAGGGAAACGCTGGGAACGTGTCTGTGGTCCCAGGAGATTCAGAGAGCGGTGTCTCCACACACTGTGGCTGCAAGGTGAGGGACAGAGTGAGCGCCTCCGGACGCCATGACACACACAAAGCATTTTGTCATACACAGACTTTTTCAAGAGCACTCTAGTCCACAATTTCAGTTAATTGCACAACTTTTTATTTTTTTATTTTTTATGTTTTGTTCTCCAATCACCAGCAATTCTTGTTGAAAAGCTGATGCAAAGATGGGTAATACTAATATTTCCTGTTGAAGAAGCCAGTCACCCCTGTCTGGTCTCTATACACAGGGTGACCTGTCCCCTCAACTCTTACTAGCCGTTTTATTCAGTCAGCAATGATATCACCACATCAGTGCTGCCTGAAATATGAGAAGAGATGTATGCAGAGGCCCTTTACCCGATACCCCGTTCCACCTAGCTTCACCCCCCTTTATCCTTAGATCAGCATACACAACTCTAAGTCATCCTAAGCAACTAGTAGCTGAGGATGCTATCAGATTTTGCACACCAGTTTTATCTTTTATATTTAGTCGGAAAAAATACATTTTTTGTGCACTGATACTGATTTTAGTGCGCTTTTATCAATTTAACCGTGTATTTTTATCGGTTTAATATTGATTTGATAAACATTTGCGCAATTATCACAGTACCCACAAAATTAGTAGCACAATATTTTTAGCAGTAGAAAATCAAAACAATAGGAAAAATTGCAAAAATGGTGTGGCCAGTTGTTAAGGTTAACCACTTGCTGTCCAGAGCAATATCTTAATATTTGCACACATGAAAAAATAATAATTTTTGGCTAGAAAACAGCTTAAAACCCCCAACAATTATATATTTTCTGAAAGCAGAGGCCCTGTACAATAAAAAAAATGGTAGTTGCAATGTTCATCAAAATTTATCAAATATTTTTAGGATAAAATACACTAAAATTACATTTAGTGCACAGAAAAATAATCTAATATTCAATTTTTTGGTAAAATATAAAAGATGGGCTCATGTTGGGTAAATAGATGCCAAACATGTCAAGCCTTAAAATTGCGTGCACCCATGTAACTGCAAAAAACTACAATACCCCAAATCTCCTATAGGCGACAATTTTTAAAGCTTTTACTGCTCATCAGTTAAGAGTTAGCAGTGATTGATGGCCCTAGAATTATTTCTCTCACTCCTAATGTCACCTAAGGACCTCAAAGGAGCTGATGAAGCAGAGATCTGCTTCACCAGCTTCTTCTCCTGGCTCTGAGAGCCAGAGAATGTACACATTGATACCAGAAGTGACGTAATACACATCGCTTCCGGGCCCAGTGATTGGAGGAGAGATCAGCAGCTAGAAGCCTGCTAATCTCCCTCCAATCTGTCAAGGGAGACCCGCTGTAGGAAGCTAGCGGCAGGCCCCAGCGGTGGCAGAAGGGGGTGGACACAGCACCGCACAGTACAAACTATCCGGCGCCTGTACAGAGGCGGATCACTTGTACAGAAACAGCAATCGCCTGCTGTTTAAAATTATACCAAGAACACGGCTGCAGTAGCAGCCGTGTTCTTGGTATAACCATTTCTAGCGGATGACGTGTGTTTACATGAACCCGTTAAAAGTGTTCCGGAGGGCTTGGCAGAGAAAGGGTTAAATTTCTCCGAAATATCCCTGTGGCCTTGCTCACTAGCATGGTGGTGTTTCTAATTGCCATCACTTCTGCCAGGCATGTTTATGAATTTGCAGCCTTGTCTTGTAAAGAGCTCTTTCTCTTTATCCATAAGGATAGAGTCACGCTGAGGCCTAGGGTTTTTTGCTCTGCTCCCCCCCATTCTCCTCCCCGCTGGGAGCCCACTGCATGCTGTGGTCTGTGTCCTTCGCTGCTCTTGCTTCCTGTATCAGAAGAGGCAGAGGGGACACAGACCAGCTGCTGCCCAGTGGGGAGGAGAGATCGCTGTCAGCCATTGTGACTCTGCATTCCCCTGCCCCCGCTGTGCCCCCACTTTGGATCAACTGCCTGCAGAGGAAAGCTGGCAACATGTCTCCCACCCAGTGGCCGGGAGCAATAGCAATGTTAATTTGCAATAGCCAAAAGCAGGCTGGCTATTGCTTCCACCCACTGCCTGCTGTCAATCAGCGGAGTAGGATCTGAAGAAGAACTTTCTACTTCAGTTCCCTTCTTGGCTGATTGACAGCAAGCAATAGGCAGGTTATTGCAATTTTAAATAGCCAATAACACGCTGGCTATTGCCCCCAGCCACTGTCAGCTGCCTGCTGTGTTTACATTCAGCTGCCTCAGCAGTGAACTTAAATAAAAAGAAAAAAAAAAAAGATGAATAAAGGGAAATACAATTTAAAAAGTACCCCATCCCCGTGAACTCAGGCATACTAATGAAAACACAAGTCGGGTATACCTACATACAAAAATGACAATTGCGCTACATATCAGGTGTCGCTGTGTGCGCCAGAGTGGGAGCAATAATTCAGGCCAATATTCATGGCTAACTCTAAACTGATGACTGGGCTTTTATATTTATGTGTGTGTGTGTGTGTATATATATTAGGGCAGGTATAAGTAATTTATGGTTTTATATTCCTTCTCTGTCATATTATCAAATATGGAGTGTGTGGTTGCTAACATTTATATTCCATTGCCGTACTCCAATGATGCACTTATAGAACTGGCCCATTTTATGGAGGATAAATTCCCACTTCCAATATTGGTAATGGGAGATTTTAATTGTATGGACCAAGGTAGAGATAGATTTCCCTCTGGTCGTATTTCAAGAGTTTACCAGTTTATCTGCGTTTGGCAAGTTGTGTTTGGAAATGGGTCTGGCAGATATCTGGCGTCTCCTTCATTCAATCGAGCAGCAGTATACTGTACATGCCACTCTAAAACGCATAATACATTATCACGTATAGACTATGTATTGGGATCATCAGAAATTCTACCATGTCACTGCCTAGATGCCTGTCAGACCATTCCCTGCTATATACTCGGCTTAAGATAAGAGTATGATTCCCCGGAGGATTTTCTTAATAAATCATGCGTTTATTGACTCCCCCAGGAACGCATGCAATCATGAACCAGTATTGGAGATCTATACCCAGAGCATACAAATAGAAAAAGAAGGTCCTCACACATAGGATTGTGTGTCGACCACAGAGGTTATTTCAGACCATGTTATTGTCAAAATACAAATTTATTTATTAACAAATTTAGTTACACATTGAATATATTGCACCGCAGCCCAAAAGAAACCACCTTAAAATGAACAATGTTATAACATTCCTCACATGCATCCACTCTTTCCCGGAAGGGTTGCCAGAGAAATCACCTTAGGAGAAAACAATATATATAAACGTGATCCACCTTTGAATAATTGATTAGAAGTAGTTGAGCTTGTAAACAGTCATCCACCGGCAGCCCCGGTGATTGTAGATTAACTCTACTTCTAATTGTATATTACTACATGTATTAGTGGATCAATTCCCAGACCAATCCATCCGATGAAAAAAATGTCAATCACAGAGACACATAATGGATACTATGAATCCGAATCAGCAATTACTCCTTTGACCGGGAGATCCTGGGCTTTGAAGTAAGACTTAATTGTATGCAGAGGCAAATGTGTCAATCTGAAAACAGACCATCAAGTGATTTTCAATGAGGGATCCACTGACCCATTCAGGAGTTTTATCTTTGCCACTAGTACTTGTGATCGATCAATTCAAGCCGTGCATTTCCATACCGATATCGAACGGTGTGTTCAAACAACCAGTGCATGGGCTTGATTCATGTCAGGGGGAACTCTGAGCATTATAGTCTTATGTAGCGATAGTTAGATTAAGCCATCTAGTCAAAATGTTTGACAGAAATTAAAAAAAAAAAGATAACTAGGTCTCCCTAGTGCTGGATTTGTATTCCGAACAAACAAGGTGGTCACGCAGATTGCGTGCTCTGCGGGCAACCATCTGGGGATATGGGCCCACTATCTTTCCTAATCCCAGGTTCAAGTGGAGTACATGCCAGTGTTTTTTCTAAATTTTCCTTAAAGTCCCCCACTGTGAGCCGTATTGGGTTATCATATGAACTGGGCCCTCATAGTTCACACTCTCCTTTATCTTTCCTTTTGTACTCAAAATCTGTTCGCTTGATCTTTCGTTTACTTACTGTTTCTAAACTTACTGTTTCTAAGAGTTCTACGAGAGTACCCTCTAGCACTGAATCTGTCATACATTTCCCCTGATTCCTTCCTAAAATCTGATGTCAAATTGTGATCTACATATTCATACTGCACTGTTTTCCCTTGCTAAACTTGTTATTTGACACAAATCGGGTCCTTCTGATTAGAAACACCAGCACAAGATCATGCAAGCTTCGTTACATAGGCTTTAGGTTACAGCTTCAGTTTGGAAACAGCAGTTTGCTTTTTTGATGCAAGCGAGGGTTACTTTTTCCACTTAAAACAATAATGTATAATGCTTATATGTGCCCTATTGATTCATGTGAAGGGTGAGTTTCAATAGCACTGGTTAACTTTGTAATATAAAGTGTGTCCTAATATAATTAAAGGTGACAGTAGAAAAAAAAGGAAATAAGCCACAGTGAAATCTGTGCTAGTGAAATCTCATTGCGCACTGTTTTGCCGTGGCAAGTACATGTATGAGATTATATATGCTGCTGCTGGAATGAATGCTCCAGTGATAAATAGCCATACATATGCTTCATTTTTGCTCCAACATCACAACCATACCTCCCAACTTTCTGACATGAGAGGGAAACCGTGCAGCACAATGTATTTAGGCAATGGACCCACCCTGCTGTGCCCTAAAGATGGCCATACAACTATAGATTTTCTGCAGATTTTCTCTGGCCAGATGGGAAAAGTTCAACAGATTCCTCCATCTATGCTAAACTGTGTGGATAGAGGAATCTCCCGCAGGGCCTAGCTTCAGTATCTTGCTGGTCGGCCTCGCTGGCCTGGTCAAAATACATGAACAATTTGATTGCATGCAGGCCTTGTTCAGGTATTTTGAGAGCCAGCGGGGCTGACTAGCAAGCAGCTTGGCCCAATGGGAGATTTCTCCATCCACACAGTTTAGCATAGATGGAGGAATCTGTTGCACTTTTCCCATCTGACCATAGAAAATCTGCAGAAAATCTATAGGTGTATGGCCAGCTTTAGTTATGTAGCCAATTAAGAACTGATATGCTAAAAATGTTTGGTTAAACCCTGAATATTTTTTTTAACCATTATTTTTTATTTTCCTGTATACTGACTTTTCGATAGGGATGCACCGATACTGGTTTTTCGGTATCGCGTACAGATTTTTTTTCTGGTACTCTCCGATATGAGTACCGATACAAGTGCTGTGTGCCCTGATTATCAGGAATTCAGGCAGCGGATCATGACCTATCGCCCAGGTTCCCAATTGCCTGGAAAGTCGGTGTTCTATCGAAAGAACAGGCAGCTTCACTTGCCCAGCTGCCTCTCTTCCTGGCCAATCAAGAAGCCGGGTGGCATTTCATGACCCACCTCCCGGCTTCCTGATTGGCTAGGAAGTCAGCTTCACTTGTTCCTAGGCAGCCTGGCTTCCTGACCAATCAAGAAGTCAGGAGGCAGGTCATTAAGTGCCGCTTGGCTTCCTAATTGGTTAGGAATTTAGGCTGCCTAGCAACATGCATGCTTCTTAGCCAATCAGGAAGACGGGATATGGGTCATAACCCACTGCCTGGCTTCCTCATTGGAAATGAAGCCAGCTCCATGCTTCCTCGGCACTGCCGGTCAGAGGGAGATCTCCCGCTGACAGGAAGTTCCAGTATCGGAGGTAAGTATCAGAGCATTTGGGCGAGTATGAGTATTCGCCCAAATACTCTGTATCAGCACTGATACCGATACTCAAGCAGTTGATGACTTGACTGGATCAAATCTTACAAGGTGCTCGACCCAACTACCCCATTGTTCTGGAGATCCTCTTAAAAGGTCCCAACCATATCCCTGCCTATCCAGAATTGTTGAAATAAATCCGTGAAGAAGAGAGACAGAGTGCACGTATATTCTACTCAAGTTCGAGGCTACTTTTTAGATGAGGAAGACTCTGAATTGACAAATGAGTCACAGAAGAGTTTTAAAAGGCAAGATACCGCCCGTCCTTTGGTTGGTGTGACCGTCAAACATTCCTCAGTTGCCACAAACTCAGCGTTAATTATGTCAAGCTATTAAGGAGATGCGGGAGGCTCAAGCAGCTTTATGTCAAACCGTTGTGAGGGTGGCAGAAGTGCAAGCCTATTGGCCAGGTCCTCGAGTAAACATTCCACCCACTGGGGCAGTTCTCTCTTCCAATAGAAGAGTTCCTAATAGGATCAGAGGGAGGAATACACAGTTCTGGGTCAGAAGGAGGTGTTATTGTTGTGGAGAAATGGGCCACTTTCAAGCCCAGTGTCCAGGAAGAGCGCACTCACCTGACTTAATTACAGAAGCCGCAGAGATTCCCAAGAGAGTGCCATATCCTAAGCCAGGGGGAAACTTCAACTGGCCTCAGTGAGGGAGCAAACTGGGTGCCCAATCACCACAACCCGCTCCATCCTTCAAGATGTTGATCAAAAACAGAAGAGGCTAAAACCTGTATTTAAGGCCTCACCTGTACCGGATCCCCTCCTTGTGTGTCTGATTCTCCATTCCCGGAAAACAATGCACACTGTATCTCTCAATACTCATTAAAGAATTAAGTTCTGGTCTCCGAATTGAGAAGTGGGAGCAGAGTGGATGGATTCAGGATGTTGCATCTGAGAAGGGTAACATTGTCCGGAAGGAGTAAGGTACACTTTAGCCTGAGATGTCTTGCTGACGACAGGTGTTTTGGCTGTACCTGGTTCAGTATGGCGGTTATGTCATGGGGAGCAAGTAGTAACAGATCATGCCCCAGTACAAGGTCAGCAGTTTTGTCCAGAAGAGCCTGGGCGGCAAAGACGGCTCTAAGGCAGGAGGGTCCCCCCTCCTGCCTTAGGCCTAAGCCTGTTGCCATGGGTTTGGACAAGCACTCCAGTAGCATGGCCTTGACTTTCTGAGACGAACAGTTCAAAGGGCTTCTCATAGTTCGGGAGGCCCAAAGCGGGGGCAGAGGCCAGGATCTCTTTCAGGACCTCGAAATTAGTCAGGGCCTCAGAAGATAACGAGAAGGGGTCAGACTTCAGGGTGTCATAGAGGGGCTGCATCAAGAGAGAGGCTCCTGGGATCCAAGAACGACAGTAGGAGATTAATGCCAGAAAGGCATGGAGGGATTTCGGACCCAGAGGCAAGGGGATTTTCTTGATTGCGGCAACTCGCTCGAGTGAGATGTCGAGTGCCTTGGGAGATACAATGACCCAGGAAAACCACCTTCTCTTTACACCACTGCACCTTTTGTTTCGAGGCCTTACATCCTTGGCATAGAGCAGGCTTCCCGGGCAATCAGGAAGCCGGGCAGCGGGTAATGAGATGCTACCCAGCTTCTACTTTTTTAATTTTTATTATTTTTTACTCCCCCCCCCTCGCCTAATTTTATTCCTATCACATAGGGATTTAAAATCCTCTATATGATAGTTTGGAGGTGACAAGTTCTCTTTATGGAACGTGCCCTCCAACAAAGAACAGATGTTCTGTGTATTTCCTGACAGCTGAGGCAGGTGGCGCTGTGAGCACAGCGCAGTATGTCCCGGGCGTCGGGCGATAGGAATTCCACACCCCTGCCCTATTATGGCTGCAGAGAGCCCTGTCACTGAGAAAGTAAACCTGCATTATGGCCGGTCTACCTACAGATGATCCAAGAACAGAGAGGCCCAGCAGAGGTTGGCCGCCTGTGGAAATTGGAAGGTGCGGAAAAGCTTTTGAAACCAGGAGAGGAGACTTGTCTCAAAGCTACGGTCAGATTCAATTGGGCCCATACTGGCCCCTAGGTGAAGTTAGAAGCTTGCTCTGACAACGTGAAGAACTCTGAGGTAGAGGTAATTCCAGAGTTGATCTCTACAAAAGCTCTGCATGAGGAAGAGTTTTTGTTGAAGGTGTGTAATGTCTCAGATTCCCCTGTGACTCTGAGAGCGAAGATACCAATTGGGCAGGTAGTTTCAGTGAAACCCCTCTCACCAACTGATTCAGTGGGGGGAGTAGAAAATTAGATTTCAGCAGAACCTTCAACACCTCTCAACGACTGTAGCTGTTTCTCCCACTCAGATGGGATAGGAGCATCTTTGTTAAAAAAACGTTCTGCTGAAATCTAATTTTCTACTCCCCCCACTGAATCAGTTGGTGAGAGGGGTTTCACTGAAACTACCTGCCCAATTGGTATCTTCGCTCTCAGAGTCACAGGGGAATCTGAGACATTACACACCTTCAACAAAAACTCTTCCTCATGCAGAGCTTTTGTAGAGATCAACTCTGGAATTACCTCTACCTCAGAGTTCTTCCTTAAATGGCGGGGACTGTTTTCCAAAGATGGGTTTGACGTGGGGTGTGCCAAAAGCACTCAACACCGCATCCGTATTCAAGATGATGAGTTTTTTCGGGAAAGATCACGGCGAGTCCCGCTGAGAGATCTGGACGATTTGAGGGAACAGCTGGCTGAATTGAAAAGGACTGTAATAATAAATCCAGAAGCCCGAATGTCTCGCCCATTGTGGTGGTCTGTAAGAAGAATGGTTCTCTTCACCTCTGCATAGACTACCGCACCCTCAAGCCAAGAACCACACCAGGCAAATATACCACCCCTCGAATAGAGGACACCTTGCAGTACCTGTCTGGAGCTAAATGGTTAAGTATGCTAGATCTGAGAAGTGGGTACCACCAAATATCCATGCATCCTGAGTATAAAAAGAAGACTGCTTTTATCTGTCCCTTGGGAGTCTTCAAGTTCAACAGAATGCCTCGGGGCTTAACTGGAGCCTCTGCCACTTTTCAACACTTAGTTGAGAAGACTGTGGGTGACATGAATCTAATAGAGGTACTCGTGTACTTAGATGACCTGACAGTCTTTTCGAAAAACTCTAGAGGAACATGAACAACGCCTGGAAAAAGTCCTTAAACGGCTTCATGAAGGACTAAAGCTTCTCTTTAGAGAAATGTCAGTTTTTCCTGCCCTCAGTCACTTATTTGGGACTGCCCTCAGTCACTTATTTGGGACTGGGGGTGTCTACAGATCCTGAGAAACGGGAGGCTGTAGCAACATGGACAAGGCCTTGGACCGCCACAGAACTGCAAGCCTTTCTGCGATTATGTTCTTATTATCGAAGATTTGTGGAAGAATTTGCCAAGATGGCTCGACTCTTGAATAAGCTGTTGAAAGTAGACAGAGAGGATGGACCTGTGTCTCTTGGGTCAAGACCTAAAGCCCAAGGGCCTAGAAAGTCTAAAGAGTCCATTATAACAGAATGGACTGAACAATGTGAGAAGGTCTTTTTGCAATTGAAGGAGTTTAACTGGAGCTCCTTTACTGGCATAAGCTGACACCACTAAATCATACTAGTTGCATGTTGATGCCAGTAGAGAAGGTTTAGGAAGAGTGCTGTATCAGGAACATGGTGGAACATTATGACCGGTGGCCTACATGAGCCAAAGTCTGAACCCCTCTGAGAAAAACTGGTAGGACTTTCTCTTTACGGTTTCACAGGATTCGATCGTGCTGTCAGCTTCAGACAAGTACTTGGGAATAAAGAGTCACACCAAGTTGTGTATTCACTCTATATTCAAAGATTTATTGTTCAAACAAAAAAATTTATGAACAGTGAAAGAGGCGTATGCAAAACTAATTATAATAATATGGACCATAGAACAGCTACAAAGAAGGAAATTCGCTGGAAAGTTTCAAGGGCTTATGTTTCACACAAAGATAAGAAAATGACATTTACTGAAGAATGCAGACTCCTCATTTTGCAAACAACTAAAACTAGTTGATGTACAAAACACAATTTTCTCTTGTTCAAACATTTACCACGTGGATCCTAGAATCAGGCAAATAAGGTCATTTTGCCCTTTCACCCATAAACTGGAATTTCTCGTTTTGAAGTTGACCTAGTTGAGGACATAGAAATTAGGGATACATTGCATGCATGATACACACAGTCATGTAGGATATGAGAGAGCCTTTGAATTAGTTTGAGATTGATTCTACTGGCCTTACATGAGGACTGAGATTGAGAACTACTTTCACTCCTGATTGCGTTGCATGCAGAGAAAGACGCTACCCACCAGAACTGCTCCAATGAGCCACCTTCATAGTCAAGGTCCCATGGATTTAGTGTGCATTGATTTCCTCTGTTTGAACCCTGACACCAGCGGACAGGAAAACATATTAGTGGTGACTGACCACTTTACAAGATATGCTCAGGCCTACCCCACCAGAGATCAACGAGCCTCCACTGTGGCTAAAGTCTTAGTCTAAAAACTCTTTGTCCACTATGGGTTGCCTTAGAGAATTCACTCTAAACAAAGCCGAGACTTTGAGAGTAGACTCATCAAGTAACTATAACGCGTGCTAAAAATCCAGAAGTCCAGGACTACTCCATATCACCCTCAAAGTGACGCACAGACAGAGCGGTTCAATCGTACCTTACTTGATATGCTGGTGACTTTATCCACTGAAGAAAAAGCAGCATTAGAGTCAGCATATCTCCACCATTGTTCATGCTTATAACAGTACAGAAAATTTTGCAACTGAAAATTCACCTTATCGGCTGATGTTTGGAAGAGAAGCTTGGCTTGTCGGCTGATCAAACATCTGTTGCTACTCACAAAGGCTACGTGTGGAGTGGCTCAGAAGAAACTTGGTGCCTGTGTATCGGAAGGCCCATTGTCTAGCAGAGGGTAGAGAACAGCGGAACAAGAGGATTTATGACCTGAGAGTTTTTAGAGTACAAAATCTGCAATCAGGAGACAGTGTACTATTGAGAAATCTGGGACCTGCTGCCAGATATAAATTAGCCGACAGATGGGGCTCACAAGTTTATATTGTCTATAGACAATTGCCTGACCTTCCAGTGTACCAGATTCGACTAGAGGTAAAAGAGGGACCCCTAACTAACTGGCATCGGAATCGCTTGTTATCTTTGAGTGAAGCTGTTTGTATGCCCGTCAGAGAAGAACTTTATGCACCTGTCTCACCTGCTTCTAGTAGAACTCCAGTTATTAGCTAGGTTTGTTTAGATCATTGACAGAGAGAGAGTGAGGATGACAGTGTTGAAGAAGATGTGTCTGAGCTGGATGTGGCCCACTGATTCTCTGAATGCCACTCAAAGTATCACTGATTCTGAATGAAGTTCAAGTATTTTGAGATTGGAAGCTCCTGAATTCATACCTCAGGTTTGTCAAGATACCCCTGAGGAAGATCACTGTGCATCCCCTGAAATCACAGATTCTTTGTTTAATTCACCAGAATTGGAGGAAACTGCCTTTCAACCAGAAAAGGAAAGAATAGAGTCTCCTCAGTGTCCATTCCCTCTGTCATGGCAAGGTGAAGAGAGACGAAACCTATTAAGCTTGCGAAGTCTATGAATTTATTCCACACTGTAGAATATATGTGATGTTTAGTAGGTGCTCTAGTATTCAACAAACACTCATTGACTGAAGATGTGTAATCCAGGCAAGGCAGACTTTACTTCCAACCTCCAAGCCACTTAAGG
Organism: Nanorana parkeri; assembly: GCF_000935625.1. Classification (NCBI taxonomy): domain Eukaryota; kingdom Metazoa; phylum Chordata; class Amphibia; order Anura; family Dicroglossidae; genus Nanorana; species Nanorana parkeri. The sequence goes on along the minus strand of NW_017308802.1, from coordinate 17,977 downwards.
TAGTTTTGGATGTGTTTGGATGTAGCACCTGCTGTAGAAGGTCTGAATATTAAGGATGACTAGAAGGTTCCAGGGTCAGAGTCTACAAGAGAGGGAACCCTGGACAGATGGACCACAAACAAATGATTGCCATCGCCCTACCTGGATAATTGTAGGAACCTGAATCCATTTGGACTGAAGGAAACATATATGCATTAAAATATCAATTACTCTTTCCCTTAGAACATTCTCTTAACAAGGAGTGTCTGCACTCTGTGCTCTTAGGGATTACCATCAGGATGAGATCTGGATAACCCACTTGCTGTTGATCCACAGGAAACTGCTGGATAAGAAAACATTAACTGTCGTCCAGGGCTTCGTGGCTTATAGTGTCAGCCAGGAAATGCTGGGGAGTTCAGCGCTAAATCCTTGTTTAGAGGTACCTCCATCAGCAGTGAGCAGTTCCTACATCTATGAGCAGACACTAAATCTATGGAAAAAACATCATCCAGTTGTTCATTGAACTAATACAGAGGTTCCTTGGATCTGAAAGGATTTTGAACTCAAAGATGCATTTTCCTCCTGATGGACTGTCACTGACCTTGAACCAAAAGGCTGTTGAAGTGATTTACACATAAGAATCCTTTATTAACACGATCACTGGATAGGGACATAGATAAAAGTTGAAATAGGCTTGTAATATGTAATATTTGGAAAATGACCTAGGATTGTGGCAAGGCCAAAGGGCAGGTAAACAAACCAAAAGTGGAACTTTAGAATGATAAGCAAGACATTTGATGAAGTACAGGTGCGCAGGAATGTGAATACACATCTGCAAGGCACAGCATCCTATAGCCAGTTGATGGCTTAAGTGATTGAATATAGTGATTCCATATGCAATATTTGGATCCTGATCCATCTGTTTAAAGTGTTCAAAACCAAGACTAGTCATAAGTCTCCTGGTTGTCCCACTAGTAAAATTAAGGGATAAAAGGCCTGATATCTTGGACTGGAAAAGATTACAAGACACCATTTGGATATGTGTACATATAACCTAAGGCTTCGCTTGCACCAAGGAACCTTCATGGTAATGAATGGACTGAAAGATCAGAAAAAACCTGACAATGTCCATCTTGAACTCTGTGCATATACTCTGAACAGCATATGCTCAAAGTTTTGTAAGCTCCCACAACCTGAGACCTACTGGGCAAGTTGGTCAGAGGTGTTTGGAAATGCAACAGCATATACTAATGTACTGATGTATTTCGAGCTGTAGATGGCACTGTAGTGGAATGCTGGTCCCTGTGTGGATGCTTATCTGTGATATACACAAAGTTACTTTTCTTCACAATGTTATATCCATTCATGTAATGTCCTAAGCAAGTAAAACTTAATTCAGCATTCCTCAAGATCTCAGTGTTTCATCTGAACACATAACCAACAAGAGGAACCGTCAAAAGGGCTTTGTTTTTCTTGGGAGGGAGTAATCTTGGTTTGTTTAAATGAAGAAAGGAGGATTGGGAATTCTTCCGTCCCCTGTGACATTAGATATTGGTGTGTGGGAGATCTGTACCAACTCTAGGTAACTGCAGTCTCGGATGAGCAATGCAGCATATCCATAGCAGCCTCACTATTAAGTCACTGCTGATGTCAATTCATTCAGAAACTACCATGCCTCTGAGACCTTATTATCAGCCAAAATGTCCACTTCTGTGTTCTTAGGCCAAGTATGGACTGCCCTGGCAAGTAAGTGCTATTATTGGCCTTATGGGTGCGCTAGGGCAAAACTCTGTAGCTGACTGCCATAGGGCTAGAGGGGAACTTGTGGATGTAGCTGCTTGACTGGGCTAGTAATTGATAGTTCATAAAGTACATCACCACTGTGTAAGGCATCAGAGTGTCCATAAAGCACATCACCTAGTACCGCAGCGCTGAATACTGAAAAATGGCCTGGATGGGAAGGGGGTTTAACACCGCGGATGTCTCTGGTTAAGGTTTCAGACCTCCACCCTTCTGCCTCTTTATTCACTGCTGCCCCTGCAGGGTAAACTTGGCACAGCATCCTGCCAGGTGACTGCAGGCCAAGCACTTCTTAAAGGTTGTACAATCCTTGTGATGCAATCCGCTAGCTGGACTCTAATAGCAGGATCCTGCATGTGTAGCAGCTGTATCACAGCTTAAAGAGGACCTTTCATCCCAAATTGAGCACCTTACTCTGTCTTTGGGGAGCAGTACTGGTGATGAGAGTTATAATCCAGAAGTTCATGCATTTGCACTCTGAGAAGCAGTGATGGCAAAGGGCTGGAGAGATTTACAATCCATTAACCCCTGCATATTCACTCTGAGGAACAGTGTTGTCAAAAGGACTGAAAAATCTTCAATTCATTATGCCCATGCATTGCACACTCTTTTTTTATTTATCTTCATACCTACCTGACCCTCACCTTATAGAATGTAGTGGGTCTCTTGGGGAAGGAGGTTAGGCAATTGAACACATGATCCAACCTTTGCAAACACAGATAAAACTGAAGATAATTATATGATTAAACAGCAGAACCTGATAGACACTAACAACCATGCTGAAAACATGGAAGCCACATACTCATGTGCTCAGGGTTATAGCACCACAGGCTCTTGTCACTAACACAGTGCTGTATACATAGGACCATGACAAAGATTACTGAATAACAGGCAGAATAGGCCTGCAAGAAGCAACAATTCCATAAGTTACATTTAAACATTAACAATGCTGAGGGAACCACAGGTGCCAGAAAAATACTCACATGAAAAGGCACCCAAAGAGTTAAGGCACAAGATTGACAGAGTTAGCAAACAACACATTTCTGCAAGATCCAGTTAAAGCTTTAGCAGCAGAGCACATGGCAACAGCCTGCACTCAGCAAGCACCTGAAGGGCAAAGCAAACAACACATTTCTGCAAGATCCAGTTAAAGCTTTAGCAGCACCGCACATGGCAGCAGCCTGCACTCAGCAAGCACCTGAAGGGCAAAGCACCACAAGCAAGCTAATGGATGTTTCAGGTAAATACCTGCAAGATTCAGCTAAGGCATTAGCAGCACCACAGAATCACATACTTCCTGTAATGCACCTGTAAGGTTTAAGCACACATGGAAAACTGAATGGATCTACAAACATAACAGATATTCAGAAAGATTGAGCCAGAGCAAAGCAGCACTGCAAAGCCAAAGTAAATAGTAGCACATGTATTGCTTAAACAAACTTATTGAAAGAAAATTGAGTGGATCCTACTTGTCAGCTTGTCTATGCATGTGATCATCCCAGTACAACTATAGTTTCTGATGATGCAGCTGAGTCACAGTTCCTCTCTGGAGTCAGTAGACCAGGAGGCTAAGCAAGTGTTCAACCCGCCGCCTTGATGGAGGAAGCATACGAACATGAAGAGATCCCAAGAGACCATTTACTGCACCCCAACTCCAAGCCTATGGGGGAGGGTTCCCTTATAAGAATGCATTTGGCCACCTGAACAAAGGGAACTTCGCAACAGGGGTGGCTGAACCTGTGCGGCAAGCCAGAAAAAAAACAGCAAGGTGAGGGCAAAAACTCAAACATATTCTTAGTATAACCAGCTTGAGCAATGAGGACAGAAAAAAGAATGGTGACCTTGGGAGCCGGGCTTTAATTTATAGTATAACTGGTCCTGTGATTGGGCTGTGGGCGGAGCCATACCCATTGTATGCTGCCATGCAGGGTGTCAGGAAATATATATATCTATATATCTGTAGATATATAGATATATGTGTGAATAACTAGTATTATGATTGTAAATAGTTAACTGACCTTTGCACAGCCTGCGATGCAGAGACTTGTTGCAGTGCAGAGACTGGGACAAGCCATGCTGTGTGAGAGCGTAGAGATTGCAGTTCCCAGGAGACTGTTTTGGTAGATATGGGGTTATTCTGGGCTGGGGCTGCTGAGCGTCTGGGAGAACCCTGTGAAGGAGACACAGCTGTGTGGCAACTGCTAATGCAGAGGTGGCCACAGACGCTGTGTGTGCTGTCTGGGAGAGTGCAAGCAGACTGAAGAGCCTCTAAATAAAGAGAGACTTTAGCCTGGTCTGCTACGCTCAGTGACCGTGGATCTTCTTCAAGGGACCGCAGATGACTTCAGGACCAGAAAAAGTGTTGGCATGAGAGAAAAGGGATGCCTGTCTCTTGCTGATGGACATCACAGCTACAAGGTTGACCTGAGGAGTGGTGAGAGGCCTCTGGCCATTTTGTGTTATTTCTGCAATTCATATCATCAACACAGCATGGGCCCCAATGATGGCAAGCCTAGACTATTGCTACTGGCCAGTAGTTTAGAGAGTTGGAGATTGGGACTGATACATTATCAATCGAGTGCTCAAAATCAAAGATAGTTTCTGAGATAGTTCAGGACTGCACACCACAGCATATAGATAGCAACGTTTGCTCAGTGTCTGAATACTTAATGTATACTGTTGACTATTGTTCCTTCAATTATTGTGTCCTTATATGCAATTCTTGACAAAATCTATATATTTGCTCAGTAAAACTGCTTACAAAACTCTCCAAGGTGTGTTGGTGTGCTGCAGATCGTTTTTTGGGTGGTGCAATTTGGCTTGGGGACAGAAATGCCCGGGTTATTCTGATGGCTCCTTCGGGGGTGAGCGCTACATATGCATTTATGCATTGGCATATATCTGTTCTGTTTTATTACAGGGATAGATGAGTCTATATTTATGTCCATATATGATGTCGTGTTGTGTTGAAATCCTGCTATATATAACAACATGCCTTGTGTTGAAACCTTGCTATATATGCTTTAAATTAAGGCAAGATGGATTGCCTTCATTTGTTATTTCTTGCTTTAGCATTGAAGGGGTTAACTCACCAGGTATATGTGCACACATGTAGGAGGGTTTTGTCGGTTCGCTTATGTATTTGTATTTATTGCTCTTATTTTTGTATTTTATTGATATGATTAAGGTCCCTTGGGGGACTGAAACATGTTAGCAATCTTTGTAGTTGCTTTTATGCCTTTTCAATGAAGAGATGCCATTAAGAGAATTCCTACGAGTGCCAGTTCTTTTCCACTTCATTTTGCTGATTGGCTCCGGCAGAGACTTACGCTGAGCACCGTGGTTCCCATGGAATATTGGGTCTGAAAAGATATAGCGACTGTATTGTTGCATTCAATAGCTTAAATCCAGAGGTCCTTGGAAGGGGGTAGCTAATGTAAAAACATATTGTATATTTATCTATTATGGAAAGTGATATCATAATTAGTAAGTAGGTCCTGGGTTCTAGGGCAACTGAGACTTCCCTAAAATTATGCAAAATAATGACCACTAAAAACCTAGAATATGGAAAGTCCATAGACAGTAGAATGATTCCTTTGGAAATTATGGCACTACTCAAAAAGCCAGAAAACTGTATTAAGAAAAACTAACCGTCCTTCTGATAGATGTGATGCACCCTATCCCAGTACTTTAGGTCTACTAATAAAGAGTCTGTTTGGTCCACTATATTTAAAGTGTAATAACATGAGCCTAAAAAAGACTAAAGGTGGTGTTTTTGAAAGAATGCAGGTAGAAAAACAGCTCACAAAACCAACATCTCTAAAAGTCCAGGCATGTTCAGTAATTAGTCAAAAAACAGGGGAATGTGTTTCAAAACAAAAAAAGAACCCCTTCTTGACAAAACATAACACAATTATGATAAAATACCACCTTGTATTCACCTTTATTTATTTGATGCATTTAGAAACATTATTTTAATACATTTACTTATGTAAAGCGTTTTTTTTTCTGTGAGAGTAGTAAAACTGTGGAATTCCCTTCCACAGGCAGTGGTATCTGCTAAGCTGATAACGTTGATAAATTCAAGAAACGTCTTGATGAGTGTCTTCTTTCACTTCACTTACAGGGATATGGGAAGTGTTAGAGCCATATATATATATATATAACAGCCACACACACACTTTCACACATAGTTTGAACTGGATGGACCTGTGTCTTTATTCAATCTTACCTACTATGTTACTATATACTTATTTCTATTTTTTATTATTTCATATTTTTACTTTAATCCTTCCATACAAAATTGAATAGAGATTATTTTATTGGCCTGTTAACTTGTTTCTTGACTAATAAAAAACACACTTGGACTTTTACAGAAGTTTTGTTGGTGTTATTATCTACATTATACAATTTCCATCTTGAGCTGCTTAATTCATTTGTTCTCTACCAAATTTCACAGTCTGGCATGGTAGCCAATATTGGTAGCTGATCATTTTTCCAGAGGATGTATTTTGTCCACAAGGATAATAGCCTTTTGGATGCCCACACCCTAAGGGTGAGATCTAAAAGTGGGAGCAGTTAAATGTTTGCTTGAGCAGGCCTTGTATCTATTGAATAATGTTTGAAGGGGATTGGGGAGTAGTGTACCCAAGAAAAGTCAAGTGGAGGCAAAGAACTATTCCTCAGAATGGAATGACCTACCATCCCTACCAGATTACTGGTGGGAGGAATGATAAATAAACAGTAGGAAGGGTGGAGTAGCCACAGATCTATATACAATAGAAACACATGAGGGGAGAAGAGTTAACATTTCTCTTAGGTTTTCACTTCTGTCTGTGACCTTATAAACTTGTCCATGTGACACCTCTCAAGAAAAGGGTGATGCAGTGATTACTGGGGCAGGGCATAAAGGCAATAATAAAAACATTTTCAGAGGTTCTAACTTTTCCCAACATTACTGAAAGTGTGGAAGTAGGAGACAATATTCCCAATCACAGATGGCAATTAAAATCTGGCAAGTTATAAACTGACTCTAACTTATCTGCTATATCCAACATAAAAAAAATATTTTGGCTGGAGTTGAGCATTAAAGTTAAACTCTAGGCACTTATAAAAGTCACAAAGTAATGAAGCTGTGTAATCAAAAATACAACATTATTTTTAGTGCAAACAGTGTATCTGAATTTAACCTGATTTCAGCCTCTTGTAATCCATGTCCATCAGAGCTGAAGCATTAAAGGAAGTAGCAGCAGGGGCATCCCAAGGCCGCATGCGCGTTCATCTTATGGACACCTGCCGTTGGCCATCTTGGTGATGGACGCTGGCAGAGAGAGGAGGGGATGTTCACCCTGCGGGATGAGGTATGCCGCCGGGTCCCCTCCTCTCTCCTGACACTGTCAGGCTCTTGGTCCATGACCGAGTGCCCGACTTTTCATAGGGGTGACACCAAAATGACTGTCAGTATTTTTGGTGTCCCCCCCCCCCCCCCTCCAATGGTGGCACCCGGGTGCGTGCCGCATCCCCCTTGTGATGCCACTGAGTAGCAGCATATCATATAAGAGAAGAAAGCAGAGCAATAGAAAGATGAGCTCACTGTGTTGCTTCTGCTTTTCACTATCCAGTCACAGTGTCCTAAGCTGGGGTGTGTCCATGATGGCCTGGGCTTAAAGGTGGGTGATTGATGCTGCCCATCAGACTTAGGATATCTACATGAGAAAAAAAAAGGTACTGTGGGTGACATCTCTGAATTGAAAGAGATTATTGCAGCCACGTTTCTTTTTTCTTTAATCTGTAATGGTATAATAATTTTTAGCCTGTTATTTATGGCTGGAGTTCTACTTTTAGTCCCAAGGGTTATGCTACGAGATCCTTGTATTCTCATCTCCGAGCTAAAAAAAATGTGTAAGAGGTAAGCTTCAGCATGATGCATAAAATCTGGCCGAACAGGACCACCGAGGTCCACCGGATTTTGTTTTAGTGTCAGATTAAGTTTGGTTCTAGATTTCCATAGAAAAGTGAACAACAAATACAGTATGTTAAAGCCCGAATAAAAATTAGATAAAAATATGTTGCACTGTATTTTTGTTAAAATCTTTTATATGGCTTTTGTATCAGGACTGTGGCAAGAAAGTTTTATATTGTGTTTATGTACCCTGCTTATTGATGATGATGAGGAACAACTTATGTGCTTGAGCTACCATAGTGCCAGGTTGACCAATTTGGGAATGGTATTCTGTTTATTTAGTGGTACTTGGTTAAGCTGGTATCATTAGCTTTATTTTAGCTGTACTTTTTCTTTAGCTACAATAACTGTGATGTATGTAATGCTTGCTGGTTAGATATTGAATCCTTAAATTATATTAAAAGAAACTTTTTTTCATGGATCAATTATTTTAGCAGTATTAAGCACAAACATCAGACAGAGCTGAAAAATTATTTGTGGACATGAAGGGATATGCTGCATGTAACATTTCTGTAGGTAGAAAGCCCTTTTATGTATCATATTGCATTGGTAATTTATTCTGCCATCTAAAAAAAAGTTATTGAGCCATCACTCCTGTTATCCTCCAGGTCGGCAGCTCACCATATTCAACAGCCAGGCAGCTATCAAAGTTGGTGGAAAGGACCAAGGACGGCCATTCCAGGGTCAGATCTCAGGCTTGTATTACAATGGGCTAAAGGTTCTATCTCTAGCTGCAGAGAGTGACCCCAATATCAGGACGGAAGGCAATCTTATGCTTGTTGGTGAGGTTCCATCAGTCATGACCACTGAGACTACAGCCACTACACTTTTGGCTGACATGTCTACCACCATCATGGAAACAACTACAACAATGGCCACCACCACCACTAGAAAAGGAAGGTCCCCAACCATGAGGGACAGCATCACACAAGTAAGTACAACATTGTTGTTTCATGAATGTAAAAGCTTCCACTTTTCACTGGCAAACACTAGACTTAACATAGTAGCAGAAATGTGGCAATATAGCATAAATACCATTTAATATTGCCCTCTGAAGGTTAACTATATATATGTTTGGAAATGTTTATTTTAATTTAACAGGACTTCACTGTGGGCCAAAAATGTTCTTTAATTGATTTTGCATAGAGCAAAAGCAAATAAATCAGCAGTTGGCTTTTACTGTCCTAATTGTTTTAAGGGCTGTTCACAGAAAATCAGACGGAAAAAGTAAACGGCGATCTGTTAACTTGCAGTTTCAGCCTCCATTTACTTCCCTTGGATTCTGTCCTGTTGGGTTTTTTTTTTTTTTGCCAATCTTTATTTTAATTTATTAATTAATAATTTAATTAATTTATGTCTTGAGTGGACAAACTTCTATATATTTTTTTTTGTACTTGCATTCCGTTTGTGATGTATTGCATTATTTGTGCTGAAAAAAGTAGAGCATTTTTTTCAGCGCGCAGCAATGCAATGCAGCAGGGTGAACTGGTAACATTCACCCTCATACATTTTTCAGGTTACCTTTCGTTGGCATTCATTTACATCTATTGACAATGCTAATGTATTTGTTGCGAATGGGGCCTTAAGCTTCTGAAATCTGACAATGAGCTACTTTGACTTCTGCACATCTGTGATACATTGTTATGTCAATAAATTCATTTAACTACCTTAATGGAAACCTTGTTGCAAGTGAATAATTAAAACTGCATATTCAATATTTATTTGTCACACATAAAGTATATGTAAACCCTAACAATAAACTTCTCTTACTTGCTCCCTTTTGTTCTGGAAAATATAACATTGGATGCATTTTGCTTTATCTGCTCGATAAGTGCTGTTGATCCTGCCAGAAACCCTGTGAGCTGGTAACTTCCTGGGCTCTCTCCCTATGCTGCACTCGTCAGGTGCATTATTTCCAGTTATCTCTGTGGACTACAAAACACCTCCCCTCTTAGTTATGGAGAAGGGGAAATGTTCTGTAGTCCTGTTGTACAGTGACAACATTCATTCTCCAAAGATACAGTTCGATGACTGAGCATTGTCAGCCTAGGACAAAAAGTGTGTTACTGGTGGAATCACCAGATGAAAAAAAACAAAAAGCTAGAAAAGAGAAAACTAATGCAGCCACTACATTTTGCTCCCAGTTTAAATACACTTTAATAGACGTACCCAGGCTGGGAACTAGTTAATAAGAATATTTTTAGAAAGTGTGCAATAAAATGAATACGTTGTGTGTTTTTAGCATTCTTAGGGGTAAGTACAGTAGTTAAAAACATAAGTAATAAAGAATAAAAATGGCGCTCTTTTCAGTCCACACCAATGTGATTAACAGCCCCTGTTTTGCATATTTATGTGATAATTATCAATTTGTTTAACTTTTTCTAAAACTGTAAAACCAATGGCATGCACCAGGATGCTCTAAAATGGTTAAAATCAGCATTTATTGTCATCAGTTTCTTAGTCATCATTTTCTCCTATTAATAAGTCGATAAAATTTTACTTAAAGTGAACTTTTGAGGACTTATGCAGCGGCCACTGCTGACTTGGGGGGGGGTTATTCAAGTGCCAAAGGATGTAGCCGATCCTTTGGTTCGCTTTGGCTGCAGGAAGCCTTTGGTGCAGCCGAACCGAAGGACTGCTGTATGGGCTATTCACAATAGCTCGTACAGCAGCCGAAGGAAACAGCTGTGCCGAACGCATATGCTTCAGCCAAAGACCCAGCCGAAGCAGACTGACTCCCCGCAAATTGTTAAAAAATAGAATTTTTAAGAAAACTGTGTGGATTCCCTCTCCTACATCATAGCAGACCCTTTGGGTCTGGTAGGAATGTTAGGTGGGACCCCGATGTTAGAAAAAAAATTGAAAAAAAAGAAAAGGTGTATGGGGTCTGGTAGGAATTTTAAGGGAGGCCACAACACCCAAAAAAAACTTACAAAAAGTTGAGTCCCCCTAAAATCCCCAACCAGACCCTTAATCCAAGCAATGGCCTGTCAGGGCAGGAAAGGGACAAGTGAGCACCTTCCCTCCCTGCACCATACCAGGCCACATGCCCTCGCCCCCCCTCCCCCTGGAAAAGAACCTTGTCCCCATTGTCAAAGAGGACAGGGGCCCCTTCTTCACAACTCTGGCCCCGTGGTTGTGGGGGTCTGCGGACATGGGGGCTTATCTGTCCTCCCTTGTGAATGAGTAAGAGGTAGTTGTTACCCCTACTCATTCACCAAAAGGTTAAGTAAATAACCAGACAACACGTTAGAAAAAATCCTTTCATTGAACAAAAAACAGACAGTTTTTGACAATTCCTTTATTGTCCAAAAAAATTAAATCGTGCAACGCTGCAATCCATGGTCAATCAACGTCTTCCATCTATGCAATCCAGCGTCAATCACGATGAACGACGCCGGCGGACTCACCGAAATCAAAAAGTCCCACTTGACCCTTTGCTGAATGAGTAGGGGTACCAACTACACCTTTACTCATTCAAAAGGGGGGGGTTGCATCTGGGTGGTACGCAGATGAAAATAAGCCTTCCCTAGATAAGCACCCTCCCAATGCCGAGGGCATGTGGCCTGGTATAGCCTAGGGGGGGGGGGCACTCTCCCTCATCCCCCCTTTCCTGCCCTGCCAGGCCTGTGCCTGGATTAAGGGTCTGGTTGGGAATTTTAAGGGGGACCCCATGGTCCCCCTTAAATGTTTTTCATTTTTTGGGCATTGGGGTGCCCCTTAACATTCCTACCAGACCTAAAGGGTCTGGAATGACTTTTGGGGGGAACCCAAACATTTTTTGGCGGAATTATAAGAATAGGGGTGCACAGCAATGAATAAAATGACGAATGTTTGCATCAGCTGATCCAGATGTTGCATTAGCAGAGGCGAATTGATTCTTCCCTTCAGTTCAGACGAACGTGCTGAGGCTGTTCGGGTGAACCGAAGGGAAGTGAAGCAGGCCAAGGGCAGCTGATGTACACAGCTGCTGTGAATAGCCGAACATGCTTTGGTTGCCTTCACTTCAGCTCAGTTAAGCTGGCCATACACCTTACAACTATCTGCAGATTTTCTGTGGTCAGATGGAAAAGGTGCAACAGATTCCTCCATCTACACTTAACTGTGTGGATGGAGTAATCTCCACCTGGGCCAACCTTCCAGAATCTTGCTAGTCGGCCCCGCTGGCTCTCAAAACACCTGAACAATGCCTGCATCCAGTCAGATTGTTCAGGTATTTTGACAGCCAGTGGGGCCGACTAGCAAAATACTGAAGTTTGGCCCAATGGGAGATTCCTCTATCCAGATTACATACAGATTGTCATCCAGATTACAACTTCACAACCTACGGAGTCACTGACCTAGAATTAACATGCAGTCGGTGAAGTCTTAAGGTATGTATGCTCATCCTGCATTTTCTAGGTCAGTGTCCCACTAACTAGTGCAGTCAGGATCAGAATGAAAACTCAGAGCTGGCACCTTTTTAAAATCCAAGTTCTCTTTAAAAATGCTTGACTTTCTCAGAAGCTTGTGCAAAAGATTCTAAAATGGTTTTGTCTTTTCAACGGAGTATAATCTTTTAAACATTTTATTTGTGGTAATGTATTAAAGCATGGAAATATTTGTGAAGTGAAGCAGAAATAGTTACTCATTACATATGTAGTTTGTGCTTATTTAATTTTATTGTTGCACGGTGACTGTGCTTTAGGGCTCATTCACACCTGTGCAATGTGGTAACGTGGTAAAATGCACATTTTACTATATGTTACTGCAATGCATGACAACCGTGTTGCGTTGTAGTGCTATTTATTTTGAATGGCATCTCAACGCACAAATACAACACGGCCGTACTGCAGTGCACTACAATCCTGGTTACACACATATGGTGCACTGCAGTAGAAAGCAATGGTGCTCTCGATCTAGGCTGTGTATTGGTGCCTTAACCACTTGAAGACCAGGTGTTTACACCCCCTTCCTGGCCAGGCCATTTTTCAGTATTTAGTGCTGCAGTACTTTGACTGACATTTATTCCGTCATGCAACGCTGTACTGAAATTTAATTTTATATCATTTTTTGGGGAGAGATAGAGCTTTCTTTTGGTGGTATAGTGGACTAGCAGAGACGCAAGGTAAGTCTATGGACGCGGGCATCCGCATGCAGACACCGCTGGATCGGAAGTGCCAGCAAGCAGAGAGGAGTCAGCGCTGGATTGGAGAGCCGACGGACCGCTGGAAGGACAGATGAAAACATCAGGAAAGAAGAGGAAGATCGGATTAAGAAACCTCATTTAAGTGCTAACATTAACATTGGGGGGAGGGAATTTGTTTTTTACTTTAATGTCACTTTAACTTTATTGTTATTACATAGGGGGCTAAGAAACCCCCCTATGTGATAGGAAAGATATGTTACAGGTCCTCTTTATGGAGACATCAGGGGTCTTCAAGACCACTAATGTTACCACCAAAGAAGCTGATGAAGCAGAGATCTGCTTCATCAGCTTCTCACCAGCTTCTGAAGCTGGAGAGTGACACAAGAATGCGGAAGTGATGTAATATACGGCCTGTCCAAGAAGCACCCGGCCAGCCGTTTTTTTACATCGGCCGGCCAGGAAGGTGAGTGAAAATAACTCATCCTCCTAGTTCGAGCCGACGCGTGAAAATGAAACTGCGACATGTGACAAGGAAGCTGCGTTGGTTTCAGTATACCGCGAGCTGTAGCTCGCGATATACTGAGCTATGGGTCATAGGAGGACGCTAGTATATATGTCCTCCCGTGACCCTTAAGAGAACTATGGGGAAAAACACTTACCCCATAGTTCTCTTTTAATGCAGGGCATTTTAACACATGGCAACACATCTTATAATGTGAATGGGCCCCTCATTTTTTTCTCTCCGTTTACATCTATCTGCCTTCTTAGTCTGCTTGAAAACTATAGACTTTCTGTACAGCTTATGGTGTATGATGTGATTTTATCTTGCTGCACTGCCTGATACATGGAGAAAATATCCCAGAAGGAAAAAATCTATAAATGTGTACATGAAGTACAGCCATAAAAATATAAGACAAAAATAAAGAGAACATTAGAAAAGAATATTTAAACTGCTTTTAATTAAAAGTTACAATAGCTAAAAATGTATACTTACTGTAAACTAAAGGTTTTATCTGTTTTGCCTGAGGAAGGGACTTTGCTGTTCCAAAGCGTCGCTCTGATGATGTGACACCTTTGAAGTCAATAAACATTGATTTTTGTACATGGTGGAATGCTTGTGACCTTTTTTGTATTTTTGGACTTACAGTATTTTGCGGAAGCAAACACGGTCATTTTAGCACCCACCCTACAATTTGGGGTTTTCATCCAGTCAGGAGTGTGACGGGTGTACATGGTTTTTTTTTTATTACTGTATATAAGACACTAATTATTAAATCTCATTATAATTTTTTCCTAAAAACTCACAAACATATATTTCACCAAGATTTTTTTTTTCATGACATGATCATTTACAAAGCCCTATTTTCTCTTTTTTATCTTGTGAAGTCTTATTGCATCTCCATCTCAAATGGCTTATTTTTCTTCTCTCTTACGCGACCAGCTTTTGAAGCTCCCAGTTATCACCACCCTAAAGCTGATGTTTTTTTAATAGTATAACTTAAACATTGTTTTTTAAATTGCTGCTTCCACAATACATACTCTATTGTAAAAGAAAAGCTGTTCTCTATACTGAGCTTTGCTCTGTAATGCAAGGGGAACTGGGCATGTTAACAAAATTAACCCTGTCTGTGCTGGCAGGTCTCATTATACATTGCAAACTAGATTTATATAATGTCTGTTCCAACAAAGTGTTAAAAAGGGTCTAAAAAGCATGATATCTGAACATTAAGAGTAGGGATGTTCCAATACCGATACTAGTATCGGTATCGGGGCCAATAGCGGGCATTTTCATGAGTACTTGTACTCGTTAAAATGCCCAGATTCTTAAGGCCAATCCGGTCCTTTAAATTTTTAAACCGCAGCAGCGGTCTGAGTTCCCGCGCTTGTGGGAACTTCAGGCAGCCCGCTGGGGACCTGGCAATAGCTGTCCATGGCAGTGCCTCTCCAGGTCTATATCTCCTCTTCCTCCTTCCTGGTGTAGGCACAGCCATGGACAGCCCCACACCTCACAGTACAGCCCGGGCACTCGCCGGTTCAACTCTCCACAGCAAAGTCACTGCCCACAGAGCCCTGCCCACATGCCGCCTGGGTGAGATCGCAGCTGGTGAGATGTATTTTGGTCTGAGGAAATGTATTCTGTTCTGGGGAGATGTATTCAGCTCTGGATACATCTGTATTTAGCTCTGATGTCATCTGTATTTAGCGCTGGTGACATGTATTCTACTCTGGGGACATGTATTCTGCTCTGGGGACATGTATTCTGCTCTGGGGACATGTATTCTGCTCTGGGGACATGTATTCAGCTCTGGGGACATATATTCAGCTCTGGGGACATGTATTCAGCTCTGGGGACATCTGTACTCAGCTCTGGTGACATCTGTACTCAGCTCTGGTGAGAAACTGCCCTAAAATCATCAGTCTGTATTGTTTTAGAAAAAATGTCACAAGTCCCTTTAAGAAAAGTATCGGTAATTGGTATCGGCAAGTACCTGAGGTAAAATACTTGTACTTGGTCCTTAATTAATAGTATTTTTATGGGGATAGCTAGTGGTTCCTGTCACTTGGAAATTGAGAGATAAACTTGCAAAGGCCTGCCATACACACATCTAAAAGGTAAGACGTTTTAAAAAAATTATTTTTAGGTATGCTGTGTGAATAGGAATAGGGGTGGCTAGAAATAGGGGTTTGACAAATTCAACTGTAAAAGTGGAAATAAACTTTATGTTCTTATAGAATATCTTATATCTGGACTCTTGGAGACTGTGGAAAGTGGTTGTAGCACCCTTAGTACTTGTTTACATTGCTTCTTTCCCTTTCTTTTCTTCCCTAATGGTCCTATTGTACTTAATTTCTTTTTCTCCACTTTCTTTCTTCTGTTTGCCCCCCTAGTTCCCAAACCCTTTCCCACTTAGATGTATCTGCCCTATTCTTACACTATCCCTTTGGATAGGGTATTTGATGTTTAATACTTATGTGAGTGGCTACCCCATGCACAATTAGATTCCATATGCTGTTAAAATAATAATATATGCCTTTATTGTACATGCTTACATAGATTGACATGTTATGGTTATAGTACAATGACTTTATGTTGAATGTAGATGATATAGCTTATTAGAATTTCTTGGAACTTATTGCTAGATGTATATCTCTATCCAACTCCCCTTGTGGTTATCTTAATTCCTAATATGAAGAGATTAAAGCAGTACTAAATGCTCAGCATGCATTCTAGGGAAGCAGTGAAACATTGCCCAGAAATTATTTTGCTTGTAATTTGTGCCCAAAGACTCACTTGCTATGCTGTTCACTACCGCTGGCTCTAGGTCCCACGGAGCCACTTCCCTGAACTTCTGTGTAGGGGAGCGCATACTCTGTGAACTTTACATGTACTGTTCTGAAATGACAGCACAGGGGCTGGTGCAGGGAAGAGGGGAAGCAGGGGAGTGGCTTGCTGCTTAAACTGTCTGCTTCTGTGGATGCAAGGAGACTTGTCCATAGTGCCAGCCTGGAGCATGCACCCATGGGTGTCACCACTAGAACCTCTTTAGACAACAATAAAACTCAGAAGAGGAAACCAGAAGCAGGGATTTTTGAACCAATTCTGGAAGAAGGACAAGCTTGTATACCTTATAATTGCTATTTATATTTTAAGGTTTAATAAACACAATTTAAACATAAACTATAAATATATTCTGTGGCATCTACAAAGGATGCTATTGCTAACCTAAAAATGGAAGCCACTGTCACAAAACAATCATTTAGATAAATTAGTGTGAAATCAAACCATCTAATCTGCCTACTTGTTTTGGTAAAGTGATAACCAAGTACCAATACCATTTGGTTCAGTATGAGAGGTAAGAGGGTGCAAAAACCTGTTTTTCTGCACAACATCTAAATGATTATAATCACATCAACCAGGTCATAAAAACAACCAGTATTGAAGGCAACCATGTTGAAGGCTTTGGCTACGGGTTCTTGTCTGTTATTGTAAGCTTCATTATCATAAAGGCATATTTTTCAGTAGATTAGCTCTAGCCAGTGGCTATTAGATGATTTTAGACTATTCAGCATGCCCAAATTGATATTTAGGGTGGGTATAGTATATATCATGTAATATTTCCTCCTGTGATATGGTTACATAGTACATAGTATTTGAGGTTGAATAAAGACACAGGTCCATCGAGTTCAACCTTGATGTGTAAGTGTGTGTGTAATGCGTGCATGTGTGTACGTGAGTCCCTTGGGGTCCTAGGTTTTAAGAGTACCAGTACCCCTGTATGTTGTGGTCTATGAGGAAGGTATCTATTTGATTTTTGAATGGTTCAATACTCTCTGCTGCTACCACTGCTTGTGGTAGAGAGTTCCAAAATTTAACCACTCTGACTAATAAGAAGCCCCTACGCCCTTTGTGGTTAAATCTTTTCTATACCAATTTTAGGTGGTGGCCTCTAGTCCTTGTTAGTATTTTAGGTTAAATAAAGACAGGTCCATCAATTTCAACCTTTATGTGTCTGTGTGTGTAGTGCGTGCATGTGTGTGTGTGTATACAGTGGCGGCTCTAGACTTTGTGAGGCCTTAGGCGAAACTAAAATGTGAGGCCCCTCACCTACACCCATAATTAAAAAAAAGTCTCCCTGGCCCCCCCCTTAGCCCCAAGTCACTGGCAGGTTAGCTGATTAGGGTTGCCACCTTTTCTGCAAGCAAAACCCGAACACTCTAGCGCTGCATGAGAGAGGGAGGAAGGACAGCCAGCAGAAAGAGAAGAGAAAGCCAGGAAAGAGAGCTAGAGGAGAGACAACCAGGGGAGAAAGCAAAGAGAGACAGCCAAGAGAGAGAGGATAGACTGCCAAGAGAGAGAGGATAGACTGCCAGGAGACAGAGCGAAGACAGCCAGGCTACAGATCGAAGACAGCCAGGCTACAGATCGAGGAGAGACAGCCAGGGTAGAGAGTGAGGAGAGACAGCCAGATGAGAGAGTCAAGAGAGAGAGAGAGAGAGAGAGGAGAGAGACAGCCAGGGCAGAGAGGGAGAGACAGCCAGGGCAGAGAGAGAGAGACAGCCAGGGCAGAGAGAGAGAGACATCCAGGAGAGAGAGAGACATCCAGGAG